>NC_046373.1:692933-770433 GCF_011125445.2 Fundulus heteroclitus
CTGTGCGTCCACATGGATGCAGTGCTTTGGAAGACCATAAAGGATTATGCGAACAGCAGCATTTTTAAAAACAATGGTGTTATGGCTTCGCCTCCCTCTGTACCCCACATGCGCCTCACTCTCACAAATAACAAAGATGCCGCCATCCGGTGTTGCAGCTTTGTTATGACTGTTTTAGATGTTTGTGTGCTTAGCAAGCTGCAAAGGGGACTTCTCGTGCCTTTTTTTGCCTCCATCCTCCTTTCCAATCTTCTAAAAGCCATATTTCTAGAGGGCCTGACTGACTAAGATAGTTGTCTATTCAACACATTCTCTCTCCTGAGTCGTGGAGCTCTGCAGCTCCTCTAGAGTTAATACAGGCCCCCTTGACCCCTTTTCTAAACAATGCGGGTAGACTCTGTTTACTAAGGTGACTTTTTCAAGGTTGTTGGTTGAACTTTGAGGTTCCAGAGTAACTGAATACAAATGCACACTACACTTTATAGATTTTTATTTGTAAATAAAGCTTTGCATGATTTCCCCTTTCACTTTACAGTTATGTACTACTTCATCTGTCTTGTCACGGTAGCATAGGGTACATCACATTTTGTGGTTGTAATGGGAAAAAACATAGAAAGGCTCAATTGGGTTGAATCCACATTACAATGCAACCAAGTCCTGGATAGCCTTCTTCACTTATGAATAGTGAATAGTTTTGGTATATTGGCCCAAAGCCTGTTGTTTACTCAGCTGTTTGTGGTGGCAAAATTGACTCCAGTCATCACCAGAGACTTTGCATCTTCCTTTGATTGACAAGTTCAAGCTGTGTAGCTTTTGAATATGTAAATGTTTTCATGTATAGGCTTTGTGAAGCACTAATAAGCCATTCAGGTTGTTAGATTTAAATTTGAAATGAGGTTTTTCTGTTCTTCTAAGACTTGAACATCAATAAGCAAAGGCATATGTCACCAAAAATGCTTTCTTTTGTAAACGTTATCTTTTGAAAGCTTACAAGCAAACATTGAATCTGGCTGTGGTTTATGTCCATATCGAGATAAGGCTTGTATTTTGCACAGCAAAGAAAGAGCTTTATCATGAAAATGTGAAAATGCAGCTGACTTTATCAAGCTAAAATTGAGATAGCAGAATCTTACTTCATTTCTTTTGTGGCAGAAACGCACCCTGTAGCAGAGATAAGGGAGACAAATGAGAGCAAACAATAAACAAAACTGGCCTGCTAAATGCTTGCCTCAGCAGCACAAACAATTAAGCATGAATGAAATGTGCAACACTAAGGTAAAGACATGTAATCGCAAATAAATCAATGCATTAGGCCACACCAATACTGAACGGGACTCAATCAATGCAGGATGGTGGACCGCAGACACAAAAAGCATTTTCCTGATGGGAGATCCAGAGATCCAGAACGTTAAAAAATATGAAACTATTTAACTTTTTGAAAAATGTGTCATACCCATAATCATCAGCCAATCCATCCGCCTTATGCGCGTGCACCATGTTTTCTTCCCTGCTTTTGTTGTAGTTTAATGGCAGCGTTATAGTGAAACTTACAGTTCAGTATATGATTTGACTGAATTGACTTTGTAAAATGCCTTGAGATAACGTGCTGTGAATTGACGATATATAAACAAAAATTTAATTGAATACAGTTCTGCCACAGTAATTACAGCATATTTTTTTTCCCCTTTTTGTGTGAATGGGTATACAATGGAACCTTTTTGAAACAACAGAATAGTCCTGAAAAAGGCAAAATCAGTGGAAAAACTAAAGCTAAACATGTGTTATGCATTGGTCTGAATGTAAGTAGTTGTGTCATATTTTGTGAAATAAAATTATGTGTATCGTTTATCGGAAACAGAATTAGCTTTATTGCCTAAGTAGTATTTTACACGTATTAGGAATTTGCTTAAGGTGCTACACATAGACACATAGATTCAGCAGACAGAAGTGAATGTAAAAATATATTATATGGAATATACACAACAATTGCAAGTTGTGTAAGAATAACAGAATGTAGAAGAATAAGTCAGAATGATACAACTATTTGCAGAGAAAGACCAAGGTGGCTTATATATGTATATGTGCATTAAGCTCCTCTATTATAGTGTATGTATTGAGGAAAAAAGGGTTTAAATTTTACGGTTTGCTACCTTGTAAGGACTGAGTAAATTACTGTTTCCTGTCATTTCGTTTATTCCTGTTTTTATACTTTATAATCTCCTCACCACCGTGGGCTGAATCTAAAGTACTCTTTATAACCAGGTTCATGGACTGTGTGAATTAATCAAAAATAGGTACAACTCCAAAAATTCTGCTAACATGAGTAAATCTTCATCAGTCCAGACAAAGCTTGTGCATAGTGCCGCATGAGATCACATCAGCACAATCCAAGGGACTCCATTTGAATGGGCGGGAAATGTAAAGAAATGAAAATAAATAAATACATTTAAAAAAAACTTTGTTTGGCTTTTTTCATTTCAACACTGCACCACTAAAAGAGAACCAAACCTCCTGGACAATATCATGAAGTTATAACAGCTGCACGTTTAAGGCACTATCACAAGAAGCAGCCCAGTCTGTGATGCAAGCAAAACAGCACCCTATTGAGCCTGTTGCTCTGTGTACATGAGATGAATTCAGCACTACAGAAAAAGACAGCAAAGCGGGAAAGCCTATGACTTTCTGCTGTGGAGACCTAAAGCAAGATGTTGCAAGGATTAAAAGGGTATAAGATCACAAATGTGTCTGAAAGACATACACCATTTCCCTCCTTTGATTCACCTCTATCATAATCTAATTATAAGAATCTATTTGCTCTGCCACCGTGTTAATTTGGATGAGTTTTCTTGCCTGCCTACACTAAGTGGTCTACCCAAGGAAACCCACTGTGGTCCTTTTAAAGCACACCAAGCAGCTCTGACGAGCATTACTTATCGGGTTATTGCTACCCAGTTGGTGTTATACAGAATATATGGTGTCCAGGTCCTAATGCTGATGCCACACAATTTTCCGACCTTTCTAAAAAATCTGTAGCAGTCTGGTTTAGCAGGGAATCAAATTCTGTGATCTACGGTATCAGTTGCAAAGAAAGACGCGACTGGAGCATATTGTCATGTCATTAAGATGCAAGGCAGATACACAATGGCATGACAGGGAGGAGGTTTGTGCAAAAGTCTGACTTTACAACACCATAGATTACATATAAAACTGGTCTACTTTCAAATAGATAAATAAATTTGTCAAACAATGTAACACTTATTGTATTTTTGAACGGCAAATTGCTGCAACCACATTGCTTGCAAGCTTGCTGGTCACACCAGAGCATATTTTATTAAAAAGTGAGGCTGTCTAGCATGTCTGACTGTCTCATTATTCATATTTACTCTGCTGAATTGAGGATCAGCCAGGCTTATATTCTACAAGATGATGTATGCTCTTGCAGAGACCATCATTAAGATAGATCTTAAACCAATAGCGTTTAGATTTTTCACTCAACTCATGCCTTTCACTGCCTGCCTCTCGGCCAGTATTGAGTCTATGCAAACATGTTTATTAGACTCCGAAAATGAAGGTTTTCCCTTGTCTGTGAGAGCGTTATTACCATAATGAGACTTTCCTGTGAAACGACAAATGGCCAGAGTGTTCCTCGCAAGTGCCTCCTACACATCAAAAACATGTCCGAGGGCAGATAATCTGCGCTTTGGGCCAGTAAACATTACCCTCAGGCTGAAACAGACATCAAGCTTTAAAAGCTTTTGTTGAATTATTCCTCCTCCTCGTTATTGTTATTAATGTGTCCCAAAAATTTCAATTTAGGTTTCCCTTTTTATGGTCACTCAATCAACTGTGCAATCAGGCCGGTTCTTCGCCCAGTGGACCTCATTGTAAATCAAAGAAAAAACGTAGCTCAGCGGATTGATTGCTGTTTGGGCTGCATCCACACATAAAAGAGTGTAAACAAGGCAATGCTGGAAAATGGATTTAGATGCTTTCCACGTACACTGTAGCGTTAAACATAGCTCTGTGGAAATGCTAACCCAAGGACCCATGTAGGTCGCAACAATGGAGAAAAAGAGGAGTGTTGGCCTAATGCTAAAGAAGAACACTGTCAGGCGACGGGCTTGTTTGCATTTCATCGATGAATAATTCAGCAGGTCTACAATGCAAATGGCTTTGTTAAACAAAAAGGAAATGATAACCGGGCTTTTCCATCAACACTTTTAATCAGCTTTTGCTACTCAAAGCAACTGACAAGCCAAGGTTTTAAAAATTGAGGTTTCAAAACGGTTACCATTTTCCATCATACTGTTTCTGTTATTTAAAGTCAAATCACATGCAGGAGAAATTGCCCAAAGGTTTTTATTTTATTTATTTATTTAATTTGACTGTATACATAGGAGACAGCTGTGACCCAGTGGAAAGAGTACTGATCTCCATCTCTAGCTATAATACCTCCTCCTGTCAATGTATAAGTATGAGTGAATGGCACCATAGTCTAAAGCGCCTCGAGGGTCCGAGTGACTAAAACAGCATGAATTAAATGTAAAGCAGTTCTGTCCCTCCCCTACCTGTTGCTACATATTGCTGGTCAGCCTACTCGCACTTTTTCCCCCACACAAAAGACAAATTTTGATGTTTTTGAAATATTCCTGGTCTTCAGAAATGCTTCCACCATAGAGTGGGAAACCAAAAAATAAACAATTAGACGTAAGAAACGTTTTACAAGTTTGTCAAGACAAGAATATTTCGATGTTAAAATCTGTTGGGCTAAGTCGACTGAGGCGGTCTAAATGTAAACCGGGAGCCTGGCTGTGATGCTAGGATCATTATGTCCAGGTACTGTTGTTTTAGCCCCTTTTCAGATCATCCTTGCGAAACAGCCTAAAAACTTGGTTTGAAGCTTCCAAACGTACATGTGGTTTAAGCATCTTTGTGTGAGCTCATTTTATGCTTCATTGGACGTGTAACTTTAATTTCCTCCCTTGCATAGAACAGGATTTTGTAAAATTGAGAATTTTGTTAACAAAAGCCCTGTAGGGAGCATTTAAATTGATCCCTTTAAAAAAAAATGTGAATGGTAAATTCTCTGAGTGTTTTCCAGGTAAAGCCTAAAGTGGTGAGGCAGGCTACGTCGCCACGTTCTGACAGCGTGGCAGCAACAAACAGGGATAGGGGAGATGTTTAGCAGCAGAATCAGGTGTGATGACGGGACAAAAATTAACAAGATCAAACATGTCTGTTTAATTTTCACGCTTACTCGATATCATTATTTATAATTGCAAGACATTTTTTTAATAGAAATACAACATAAGTACTGTACATGGCGTGATGCTCAGGCCTTTATGTGACTGTTCTTCAGCTGAAACTGCGCAGGCTTTGCCAAATGTTACCCACTCAGGAATATAAAGACCAGCTGTGGTAACAACAGCAGACTGGAAACAACGTATAGCACAGAGAGGGATAGAGAGAGCTGAAATACCACTGACCTTTGAAGTGCTTCCTATTACATGCTGTGTGATCCAGCTGCACCTTCACTTGTTTGGCCGTGTTATACAGCGCAGGGATTCTTGACATTGGATATTTATAATACAAATGAATATTAAATAGACCAACTGTATCCAACAGGGGGGCGGGTGACAAACAGCCGTGACATTAAAGCTGCTGTCGATTATTGATCACCGTGGCACAATGCCGTTTTTGTTCCTCGTTGCAAAAACAACCCAGTTCAATCCTGACCACAGACAGGATGTTTTCCCCACCCAGTGTGATCATAATATTTCCAAACAATTTGTTAAGAAGACCTCCTTTCTTTCCTCGCTTTAAAGCAGTGGTTTAAAGCAGTGGATTTCAATTGTTTTCTGTTGTGCCCCCCTTTGAAGAAGCCCCCCCCCCCCCCATCCCATCAAAATGGGTAAAAAAAATTACTTTTATCATTTTCTGTTTCAATGCATTGAAACGGTCATTTTGAAGATTACCCAGAATCCCTTTTCAAACGTACGACATATATATGGGCTCATATATATTATATATCCCAGTGGTGTCTAACAACTAGAATGTTTTAACATTGCCACCACTTTTTAACAATATGATAGCAGCAATGGCTAAAAGCCATTTATAATGGCTTTTAGCCCAACTTGAACCTGCAGTCAAAACAAAGGATGAAACAAAAATGGTCACTGCCTGCGGACACAGCAGCTTGTTCTCTTTCTGGAAAGATGGTACGTTACGTTTAAGTAGTTCTAAACATCATATGGCAAAAATAATAATTAAACCATATCAAACCATTACTATTAAAGACAAACTTCAGTTACATTAAGTTTTCTTTTTAGGAAACTATTAATAGCATTAATGATGCAACTGACAAAGTAGTCCAAACATTCACCCCCCCCCCACCCACCACCACCCCCCTAAAAAGTGTCTCTTCCTGCTACTTGAGAAGCCTTCTTTAAATGCATGTTAAATATGGGTGAGGCTTCCTGTAATGCCCTCTGAGGAAGGTTCTGGGTCACTATGATCGCCCTGTTACCTCTGTAACAGTGAAACGGTCTTAATGGTTTGAAACTAAATGGTAAACATTCAACAAAATTCAAAACCTTACAATGCCATCTGGATTTTAAGAAAAAATCCACAATGTCTATTGTTATTCGGAAAACTAAAAAAACATGCAAATTGTTTGTGTAATACTGAAATAAAAATAAAATGTCCTTACTGGTTATTAAATATACATAGAGCTTCAGGTGAACAGTGAAATCTGAAATAATACACCATCACTGAATCCCAGTTTGCCACTTACTGAACAAATAGGAACAGCTTTATGTTTTATACTTTTCCACCAAAAATGAGGGTGTCACCATACTATTTTAGGATGAAACCAATCTCCTACCCTAGTTTTTGACTGTGCCTCATTACAACCCTTACCCTTCTGGTTGTAAGGATTTGTTGTTGTTGCAGATCCATCCGAAGAGGAGGCAGGCTAGATCAAGTTGTGGCATTATTTGGTCAATGAATCAAAAAACGGACTTTCATAACTGGGTGATACGGAAGGGAAAACTGAAGAGGGAAGATACAGATGAATCTGAAAAAAAGACAGACAACAAGGAGAATAAATACAGAAGAGGGAGACAAGGACCAGATGAGTCAGATCAACTGAATAAGAAACAGCTGTCAGTGAAGCAAAGAAGGGAAGCAAAGAGGATGGAAAGCAGTGCTGGATCTCCGGCCACGTGCACTACGCATTAAAGTGCCCGGGGGGGAGGGGCTAAACACTTAGGCAGTTACCTTTTTTATGCACAATTAGGAAAATAATAAAATGTAACTTTCTGGTGCGCGTCAGATACTTTTGCCACTTGAAAATAGCTGGTGGGCACCAGAAAGTTTCTTATTTTGATTTCCCTTCATTGTTCCTTCAGGAGCGCAGTACGTTTCTATACTTTTTGGACCTGATCTGTATTGTAGTTTGAACCTTATTTCATTTTCTGTTCCAGCTGTTTCTCCCATCAGGGAGACAGCTCCACTCTGTCCTCTCCTACCTGGCACGCTCAGTGGAGCTGTGGGAGCGCCTCAGTAGCGGCTGACAGGGAGAGAAGCAGAAAGAACCTTCGGAGGTTATTATTGTTGTAGACAAAAGAAAAAAAAAACGCCGCAAAGCACCATTTCATGTGCAGTTAGTCACTACTGAAGCAAGACTAGACTTCTTTCAGCAAATGAACAACAGCTCCCCTCTGTCCTGTCTCTCCTACTGGGCGCATTCAAAGCAGCTGTGGGCGGCTGCGCCTCTCATCATCATCTGGCAGGGAGAGATCTAGTAAGAACCTATGGATTTTTATTATTTTACTGTTGCAGTTAAAAATGTAGTAAAGCATCATTTTACAACAGCAAACTGTGGACAACTGAAAAACATGAAAAATAAGAAGTGCAAAAGCAACAAAGACATGAGAAATGATCTCATGTCCACTCTGTTAAATCTGTATTCATTCAAAATGATTTACTCTTAACGGCAGTGTTAAAGTCTGTTAATCTAAAATATTATGTGGACGTTCAGCAGACTTTGAAGATTTTTGGCTTTGATAATCTCCTGCTCATGAATTTTTCTTAATAATTTCAGAATGAAATAAAAAGCAAATAATTTAGATTCAAGCCACATGGAAGCAATGTTATCTGAACACAAAAATATATTTGGTCAAATTAGTTTGACTCATGAGCCACATTTTAAACAAGCTATAAGTTAGATATTTACTGTAAAATCAACCTAAATCATTATCATTTGTCCCCTGGGATGGAAGTAAAATTCCCTATAAACGATCGGTCCTCTCCATCAACAATGTCAAGTTTTTCGCCTATCAAACCTAGACGTACGGTCCAGAACTACTTTGGTTCAGAGTGTAGCCCGTGTTTACTTCCTGGTTCCTCTGGGAATCTTATGAGATGTCTCAGGATTCCCAAAACAGAGCACAGTATTTGGTATTTTACATTGGCAAAAGAGCAGCAGCCTGCCAACATGGAAGCGAGTAAGAGAAGCGGACCAGAAATAGAACAGAATACAACATCATATACCTATGTAAGTAGAAATTCACAACAGTAACACACTGTTTAAAAACAGCATATTAGATTGATGTGATTGACAAGCTATTGTACCGATTTGAGCCATAAAGTGTCAGCATTACTTTTAGCTCCTTTAAAATACCTAAACTATGTTCCAGAGTGAAAAAAAACATTGAAAAACCCTCCTTGAGTTCCGTTGTAGAAAGCCAACAAGAACAAGTTTCAGGCAATAAGCTCATATACTGATATACCACATAGGTTAAATTGAAAGAGGGTGTACTTTCTTTTTAACAAGTTACAGTATAGCAAAAGGCAGCACAGCGATATTGCCTCTGAGCATGGTCAAGAAATCAGTGTTTAATAATTTCCACGTAAATGTCAAGATTTGATGAAGTTGGACGACCACATCCCATACAAGATTCATGATTGTAAGCCTGAACCAGACCTCTGTTCAGATGCCTTTACTTTAAAGAAGCAATAAGATAATAATAAGATAGAAAGATCTTAAAAATAGTGATGTGAAGAACTAAAGGTGATATTTCAGATGGACTATGGTATGAAATCACATACTATCTCTCCGTGTTGTTCTTCAGTCTCTTGTTTACATAGCCGAGCCAGCCGTGTGTACGTGCATGTGAACAGCTGCCACTCAGGGATTAGCCCCTCCTTGCCCTAAAATACCACCATCAGAGCAGTGCAGTGTTGGAGCAACATGACGGAGAGTAGCCCCAGCAGATCAAAATGTTCTCTCACTAACAGCACTAGCAAGTTATGAGTTACTTCTTCACTAGACATGTTCCTCCAAAAGGCGATGCTATTTTGCTGTGTTTTTATCATTTACAAATGTGCGCATCGGAGGCGATTGGTGACAAGGTAAAGGAGGGGCCGTGTGGCAGCTGGAGTGAAGGTAGAGAGAGTGGTTTGCTGTACACCTTGTATTGGTCTACAGACAGTGCTCAAGCACCACCTAGTGGTGAAATATCACTTATTGTTCCTTTAAAATCTTGGAGAACTGCTATGTAATTTCACCAAAACCATAAATTAATTGGGGCTGTGGTATGTAAATAACAACTTTTTTTTTTCCCACTTTCAAATTTAACAGCACCAAACTCTTCATATCAGGGCGACACTTGACCAGTTCCAGAGAGCACATATTGACTTATATATACTTTAACATATATTGACTGTTTTTAAACACTCAATCTTTTTAAACATACTTTGAGGCCAGAGGAGAACTCCGCCATCTCTTCAGCCTTCTTCACACTCGTGCATTAGCCGGTGTGTTTTACAAATCCCGCATGACACTTTGCCTATGAACATTTTTGGACCCAACTGTAGTCCGGTTTTGAATAAATTAAGTTCTTTCTGTCTGCTCACACACAAGGAACTGACAACAGTTTCAGCTTTGTCAGAAGGTAGTCCCACTTTGTAGGTGAATATCTCAACCTCTACCCCTTGTGACTGCAAATTAAGTCAAGAAGACATTTAAAGTCCAGGGTTAAGGGCAGGAAGTTGGGTCAGGCAATTAGGGAATAGGAGCTAACTTTAGAGATTTAGTATGCATCTTCTCTTCTCTTTCATTTCCTTCCTTTGTAGAAACAAATATCATCATGATGTACTTAGAGCTTTGAAAAAGATTTCGGTTTTACACAAGCAATCATTCTAACTTTATTATTATTATGAGCTCTTGTTACCATTGTAGTAACCATTATTTTAACAGGACGTCTTGGTTTTTCTTGAGTAATAACCTAAGCAATTCTGACAAGGTCTTTACCTGAAATTCCAGCATAGAGTGCCGGGATGAGAGCATTTTTATTTATTTTTTTACCTTCAGCAACAAGGCTAGCCTCAAAAGGAGCCACATCAGCATCTTCCTGGGGCTATTTTTTTCTACCAGCCTCTTCAGAGCTTCCAGACGGTAGTTTTTCAACCCACCAGGACAGTTTGCGCAGGTGCTGACCATTAGTGAATATGGCTCACCACGTCCAAATGCATCTCTGTGATGAATGGCGACCAACACGGCACAGTCTGTTCCAGACAAGCGCTGCTGATCATCAGTGAACTGAAGTACTCACGCTCCTCTAACTTTTTTGCATTTAGTCACAAACTTTCACGTGATGGACGAGCACAGAGTAACACATACGTTTGAGGTGAAATGACACTTGTGTTTTTTAAACTGTATTGCAAATGAAAATCTGAACGCAAGTAAATTTAATGTAACAAGCATTTTTCAAGCTAAAAATCACCAGCAGGTTCACAGCTAAATAAATAACAGAATGAATAATAGAATATTAGCGTCCGCTGCAGGTCCAACAGGTTCTGCAACAGCTTTTTCCCCGTTGACATCAGACTGTTGAACTCTAAACTGTACCGTGCATCACACATGCACAGAACTGAACTTTATGGCTATTTAGCATCATTATTCTGCACTGCCAATGTTGCTGAACTTTTAGTATCCCTTTAAACTCAAAAGTACACAACTGAACATTTACTACATTTTGCAGCCTTTTTTATGTTGCACTCCCAACATTGAACTTTTCAAATTAATGCCTTTTTTGCATCATTATCTTTGCACTATAAACATTGTGGAATAATTTTCTGCACACCTTTTTAAAAACAGTTTTTCTCCTGCACTGTACATTCTTATCACTGCTGCACTCTATATTGTAATGTAATTTTATTTCAGTTGCAATCTCATGACATTGTCGTAAGCTGTATGCAACAAAATTTTGTTTTGTGTGCACTCTGTACATACAAAATGACAATAAAGTTTGTCTAAGTCTAAGTCTAATACATCATATTACAACCTAATCATATGATGTAAAATCAACAACGTTTTATTTTAAATGAAATCATTAGAAAAACTTACAATCAGATAAAATCCGATAAGAGACACCGTTATTTAAACCCTTGTCTGAACAGATGAGCCTTCAGGTTTTTTTCTTGAACAAGTCCACTGGACGGTGCGGCACTATTTTCTGCTCAATTGAAGCTGAAAGTCTTTCGGGAGAATATATCTGCCAGCTTTGTAGATATAGTGACAGAGATCTTTTTTTTTTTTTTTTGCCCATCAGTCTGTGTAAAATAGCTCAACCTCAGTCAAATTGGATGGAGACTGCGGGTTCTCAGTTGGATTTAGGTCTATTCTGTGACTGGGCCATTCTAACTCTTGAATATGCTCTGACCTGAGACATCACCTGTTGCTCTGGCTATTGTCCTGCTGGAAGGCGAATCTCCTCTTCTGTCTCAAGTGGTCTGCGGACTCTATTAGGTTTGCTCCACATCTGGCTCCACCCATCTTCCCATCAACTCTGACCAGCTTTGCTGTGTTCAGGGTGACGCGCATCCTCCACAGGTAGATTTGCATCTATGCCCAAAAAAAAAAAGCAGAATCTCGTCTCATCTTTCCACAGCACCTTTTTCCTCATGATGTGTGGGAAAACTTGTAGCAATCGGCAAAACCCATTTTTTTATTTTATTTCTGCCTTTCAACAGCAGCTTTCTTCTAACTGCTCTTCAGAAACTGCTTGTCGGTAAGCACCGCATTAGAAATGCTATTAGTGTTATTTTTACTCCCCTGTTTGGAGAGGGAGTCACTCTACACCGCAGCAGTTTGTTTCTGTCTCTTTGCTTTTTTAGCTTTAAGCCGCCCACTGAGGAGTCCTGCTGCACGGCGGATTAATCATTTCATTAAAATTCACTTTGGTGTTTAGTTGCGAGCGTGACCCATGTCTCACTGGAAAATTCATTAACAATAACTGACAACAAACTAAGCGGTCATGACAAGGAGACATAATGTGTGGCTCCAAACAAAGACATACACATCACCTGTGCGGGTGACAGCAGAACAAATGAGCAGCCGGTCGGGTGTGCTGCAGTTACAGACACACATCAGCCGTTTGCACCGGCAGGACATTAAAGAATAAATAGTCTAATTGTCTGTGCTTGTGACCCAGACTTGTTGCAGTGATGTGGATTCCTTTTTTTTATCTAAAATGACCACACATGTTTTTTAGAACTGTTTAAGCTACCTTTAAACGTGCCTTCACTGGATCTCAAAGCTTCCCACTCCTGTGTTAAAATTTGAGGTTTTGTGATGTTGAAGCAGCTTTTGATTAAATTAGGCACCATGCCTTCTTTAGCAAGACTCAGTCGGCTTGCTTTGTATTGACTTGGCTGTTTTCTCCAACTTTACCTTGTTCAAGCACTGTGAGGACACATCAGGAGGTAGATTCTTGTCCCCAGGGCTTTTCAAGCGATGCCACAGACTTTTTTTTTTTGTCAGATTTTATTGTGAAATGTGGCTGAGCCATTCTAAAACGTAATTTCCTCTGAATCACTGTGATACTGGCAAGTGAAAATTGCTCGTCATGCTCAGTTTTCCTGTAGACGCCTGAAAGTTTTAAGTCAAAACCGTCTGTTGTTTATTTCATCCACTTTGACAAAGGCCCTGGTTCTGTCAGACACAAAGCAAACCCCAGACCATGATGCTGCCGCTGCCATGTTTCATAGTAGGCATGATTTTCTCTCGGTGATCCCCAGTGTTGGTTTTTTTTGGCCAATCTTTTGAAATTGTGCCCCAAAAATATTTGGTTTCATGTGTTCTGGTTTCATCACACATCCTTCCTAGTGTAGTGCCAGTTTATCCTTAAGAACTAATCCTAAACTCAATTGAGTTGGGTTAAAATCAATGAATTAATGTTCATCGTACACCACCAAAACACTGTGAACTAAGCAAGCTCCTACAGGAAGTAGTTCCAAATGAGTTAGCCTATTTTGTCTGAAATAAAGTTTCAAAAGGACATACAGTGAACCCTCGCTATATCGAGGTTCACCTTTCATGGTCTCGCTGCTTCACGGATTTGCATCTATGGTGGCATGTCGGTTTATAAGAATCTTTTTGCCCAGGAAAAAAAAGAGCAACAACAACTACGGATAACTATGTTCTTCTCTCAAAAAAAACACACCTGCACCGCGGGCTTTAGAAGAAGAAACACTACAGAGCGGAGTATGGATGCAGCGGCTCAGTCAGAAGAGCAGTGAAATACACACGGGCCACTATTTTTCCTACTGTATTTTGTATTTTTTTTCATAATCATATTTCATTTTCTCACGTTCTAATCCAATGACTCGGGTCGCGGTGGGGCGGTGCTGATCTTCGTAATTTGAAGCCTTCAGTTCGTATTGATGATTAAAATTATTATTTTACAGTACAGTAGTTATGCCTGTGCAAAGGTTTTGTTCTTTGGTTTCAATGTACTATGGAGTATTTCATTGTATAATAATTGTAAAAAAAAATAAAAGGTTACTACTTCAAGGATTTCGCCCATCACGGGTTCTTTTTGGAACGTAACCCCAGCGAAAAACGAGGGTTCACTGTATACAGTATGTAGGAAGTCCTGAAAAACTGAAGAGCGATGACATTAATATTAAGGACGTTATGAGGGGATAAAACTAAAATGCAATAAACCACGCTTGAAAGGGGAAAAAAGTAAAATGGACGCTTCAGTCTACTATACCCATATGCGCCGTATCAAATCTGTGGATTTGTCGAGGCTTTCTCTCATTTCACATTGAAAATTGTTTCGTTTTGTCTGTGAAGTGTCTATCCATCCACCTCTAGCGGTACAAGGCAGCGGCTGTCTGCCTTTCCCTGCACTCTGTATAAAGAGTCAGAGCAGCAGGGTGATTTCACAGAGTTGGCCCACTGAAAGAAGCTGGAGCACGTCAACCCATCACGCTCTCTCCTGACAGACCAGCTCACAGCCTGGTAATAAGCATGGAATAAAACCAATAAACACAATATCACTGCAGTTAAAAACCTTTTAAGCTACATATCAACGTGTTCTCCTCGCCCCCACCATGGCTGAGGCAAAAGATCTCATATAAAGACTTAAATATTAACTCCGTCACTGAAAACAGCGGGAAGAAGGAACATTCTGCCCCTGGTACCGGCAGCCGCTTTAGGGCAGCTGGAGCTCGGCTGAGAGATCTGAAGGTTGCAGGCTAAACGGCTTGAAACACTATTTCAAAGCAAATATTTTAATCTAGGTGGATTACTCCTTAAAAAGATCCAAGACAATGTTGAAGGTACATATATAGAAATATTATTAGTTTTTTTTTCTTCTAGGCCTATTTATGTTTCATTTATAGTTATGTATTTTTATCATTTACCATTTCTCACAGAAGTACTAGTGACACTAGAAGTACCGGTACTATTTCTTTAGATCTGTTTTTCTTGTCATTATGTTGAAAATGATGTCCTTTCTTCACATCGTTTTCACAGATCTATACATCCTATGGCAGAAAATGTATCCATCTGCTTTTTGCAAAAGTTTTGTTTTTCTTTATTCTAAAACCTACACGATATCAAACTTAAAAAGTGTTTCTTTTTTTTAAAATGTCGACACATTTCTTATAGCGGATATTTATCAAAAACTATTAGTTGTCTTTTTTCAAAAGGTCACGGAACATTTGCGGCTCTAAATGAGTTTTATGTAGGTGGACTGAGGGCAAAAAATGGCTCTTTGGATCGTAAAGGTTGCAGACCCCTGCACTAGATCCTTCATAACTACTATATATTTCTGCAGCAAATCATCTGTAACCGATCATTCTTCTGAACTTATTTCTCTGCTGCCGAAAAATAAACCATCAGTCCGGGTTTTGTGCTGGCTTTTGGCCGCTGTGAGCCTCATGGTGCCATAAATCTGCAAAACAAAGAGCTACATCTAAGATTTCACATCAGCTAAAGTTGGATTCACACAAAAAGAACAGATCCAAACCCGATATCTCTGCTTCACAAAGCCCTATTCCTGAATATTGGTCTGCCTTAGGTCAAGAAGCTATTTCTAGTGCATAAGCAATACAATTTATTAGCTCCAAAGGGCCAATATGTGCATTTGTTTTGTTTCAAGTCCATCTGCTGCAAATATTTTCTCGAGTCAAGGCAGGGAAGTGGAGGTGTGAGGTGATGTAGTTGAATATTGATTGAACCAATTTAAAATATCTACCTCCTTAGAGCAGTTCACACACAGAGACACACACAAACACGCACACCCCAAATGATTAAGTGAATAAGCGGCCCACAGAGTCCACTTATCAACGCAAGTCCACTTCTTTCAGTGCCCTCAGTGATGGGAGTTTTTCTTGTATTGACCCCTCTGGCAGGAAAGAGGATGATGCACACGTTATTTGACAGAGCTTAAAAGGAAGGAAGGTGAAGAAAATTCTTGATGATTTCCATCCTTCAGCTTCAAATGAATAACAATTCAATGGTTTTGATAAGACGATAACAGGAAGATTAAAGAACGAGGCTTGACACCACCTTACCTTGCAGTTTTCTAAAAGCAAAAGAAAAATATAGCTGATGCTTGAGAAGTCTGGTGTTTTTGTTTTTTTTTTTTTCCTGTTTCTTCTTTCTTTATCGCTTCATTCACTTCTATACTAGGTAGTTTTGCTTAGACGTTTCCTTGGAACATACCTTACAAAAAGTAATTGGCTTACACTGGCCAGCTTCCTTACTATCAGGGATCAAATTAGTGTTTCCCCTACCATTTTATAGGAGGTACGCCCTGCCCTTCCTTGAATGCTAAGTGCAATTTCTCTATATGTCAAACCAGTTATTTATGGTTACATTTCCCGTAGAAAAGCTTTATACCTTGTCCTTTTTTATTAAATAAAACTAAACACCCTTATGTTGGATATCTTATTCACACAAAAGCATTTCGATCTCTCCATGGTCTCCTCTGCTCTCTGTTTTCCACATTTCCGCCCAAATGTGCACACTAGGCATGGACCTGGTCTCAAGGAAGAGCGTGTTTGACAACCACAAAACATTGTGTATTTACCATTCTTATGGGTATAAAGTCCCTTTAATAAGATGCGAGAGATAATGTCCAGTTTTCAACAATTGCATGGAGGGCTCTCTTCATGGCATGCAATTTGAACATTTAATAACCAAAGGGGAACGTTAAACTAAATCTCCATAAATCTATTTATCCCTTTTTTTTTTTGTAGGGTTGTCTGGCGAACGAAAGGCACAATAATAATTAATTGCCCAGAAATATAAAAATGAACATCCACAGAAAATAGGAAAACCTTTATTTATAAATTAAGTTAGGATTAAAAGCCACAATCTGTAAAGAAACAGAAGGTAGGTTTAAAACGCCACATCAAAAGCAGAGAGAAAACAGTGTCTTGCTTCTAAAGAGTAGCAAAACATATCTTTTTTCTCCTGGCAACTAGAGCCACACAAACATGTCACTTCCAGGATTCCATACCCCAGGAAAAACTTCACAAGCAACACAAAGTCCTAAAAACCCACCGAGCCCCTCTGCCAAAAGGTCAGCTCTCCCAGCTTCCTCTCCTGATGAGCGGAGTGAAGTCGGCTGTTTTCAGAGAACCCACTGAAAGCTGCAGGAGGTCTGGCATCTGCTGAAAACAGAGCAGAATCCCTCCAAAACCAGAGACGCAACACTGCCTGTAACACCAGGTAAGGTGGCGTTACATAAGATCGAAAGCGAAAACAATGTTGAATGTGGACATTTTCAGGAGGCACTCATGAATTGCCTCGACAGATCTGTTCTGTGTCTCACGCAGCCCCGTAAAAAGTACAATTCTGCCAACACAGAAACGTTCGGAGGCGTTCTGCTTGTTGGAACCCGTTCAACTGATGGAAAGATAGGCCAATATTGAAAAAATGGCAAATATAGGCTGAATGTTACATTGTTCCACCCAGTCCAAAATAGAATAATGTACTGTGAAAAAATATCTGAGCCTACAAATGCAAACCTTTTCCTTTGGGAGAAACGTACCTTCCTCATGCAGTAAATGTTGTGTTTTGCTATTTCTGCTTTTTACTGTAAATGTACAGATAGTTCTGTTTACAGCATCTGATCAGCTCAGTGGACTCACATAAAACATAGGGGGGCTGTACAGAGGAGGGTTGCATAGAAAAAGACCATCCCATTTAAACTGGTTCCTGGCAACAATTTAGATACCCAGTAGAACAAAGAAGAAGAAGAAGAAGAAGAAGTGGTTACATACAAGATAAGAACAGGTGGAAATACCCTGATGGCCTAACCCTCAGTCAGCACTGGGGCTGAAACCAGCATTTGAGTTTGACTTTCCTTTCCGCACTAAACTTAAGGTCTATTTTCACTGTTTTCTTTTTTTTTTAACAAACCTCGACTTTTAAACTAAGCAGGGATTCTGTAAAATGTTTTAATCTATTCAAAACTTTAAAAAAAAACTTTATTCAGTTTATGAAAGCACAAAAAAGCAAACATTAGGGTCACCACTGAATTAGAGAGGCAGAAAAACAGTAATAAATATATCCTAGTTGAACTTGGACTGATTTATTCAACACTGATTACATACTGTAGAAAACGTGGCGTGTTCTTCGTTCTTTGAACAAAAATTATCTTTTTTTTTTGTTCAAAAAATATTTTAAAAATCCCTACATCCATGAACCGTTTTGTGACATTACCCTGCAATGCATTGGCTCAATGCTAGCTATGCTGGTGCAGGATTGCTGTCTAGGACTATGGAAAATCCATAGAAACTAAAAGGGATATCTTCCAAGCATCATACCTGTGTATTTTAATCACATTTTAATGTCCTTGGTCTTACGTTATTAGTAGTTTTTCTATCGAATGTAGCACTTTGAGAGATGTAAAGTGCATTACATATAAAATCTATTATTATTATTATTGTTGTTATTATTATTATTATTATTATTATTATTATTATTATTATTGAGTATTTTAAACCCAACAACATTTCACACAGACACTGGCTCATCATAAGAATAAAACACCCAAACGCAAGCTCAGTGGCCTAGTCCTGCGAGTAATGTTCAGACCACAAAATTGGAGAAACAAATCAGCGGCACACATTTTGGACAGGGAAGAGAGGTGGTTTGAGAGAGGAGTAAAAGAGGGCCATCTTTGTTAAACATGAAAAAACAACCCTAAACTGAGGAGGTGGCCTCAGATTTCATCTTCCTAACACCCACTCTGCAGCCCTGACTTGTCTCTCCAGGCACTTTTCCCAACAATTTACACCTTGGGACATGTGACCAAAACCATGTTCAGAACTGAATAAGCCTTTTGGATGAGAGGCAAAGCAAGAGAAGAAGTCCTGTCGCCTCCTGCTTTCTTTCACTCTTAGGATTGTCATGTCCTGGATTCCTCCATCCAAGATGGTGCCGCAGATGGCAGCCTCGGTACGTTGCACTTATCTAACCATGTTTTCCTCTTTAGTAAAATCAGTGTATATATATACATATTATTTTAACTTGATTTTATTTCACTTTTTTTCTATTGATATTTAGAATGTCTTCAAAGTCAAGTTCCTTGTTTTTGTGCACAAACCTGGTTAAAGAAGCTGACTCTGATGACTGATAATCTACAGTGGTACTCTACAAGGCTGTTACCGGTCCCTGAGCTTTAGATACTTTATATCCTGGAGGTACTTTTAAACTCTTCTAAATCTGAAATCAGACAAAGTAATGTACATAGAAATTTTCCATGGGTTTTCCAAACTACTTAATCAAATTTGTTGCACATAAACATGCACTCTTTAACAACAGATGAAGCCCGCCCACAGCAAATAGATGCTTATGAGACTTTTATGCGCTTGTAGACAAATGTTAAACTATCAAGGATGCTGAAAACGCTGTGAAAACTGCAGGAGCTGCTTAGGATCGATCACTCTGTCAGAATCCAATATGAACGCAATTTGTTTAAAAGCCTAAATTTGATTGACTTCCTGTTCTCTTTTTTTTTTCTGGAAAAGTACATGAATGTGTTTTTGAGGAAATGTTTCTGTTCTATAATTTGAATAAAATGTTGTGATACTACTTCATTGTCATTTCCTAAACTCTGACTTTTCCAGAGCCTCTTTAATGGCTTTATTCTTTTCCAGGTTTCTCACAACCTGATATTCCGTGTTCCCAATCCTAGTCGTTTTAATGTTGCCTTCTTGAGGTTTGCCGTAACAACTCTCCATTTATGCCGCTGCTGAACTTTAGTCTTTCACTTGATGATACCAAACTGTTGCACAGATACAAATATATCCTTTGAAGGCAAGATTGCTTTGAGGAACGTGACACATTGAACTTGTCATCAGTAATAAATAGCCTTGGCCAATCATGCCTCTCCCGAGCGGTTGTTCTGACAGGCCTAGGCTTAAAATGTCAGGCTGTTGTACAGCTGTCATCTCAGACTCAGTAATGAGGACGATGATACCACTCAGGCCAGAGCTCTGGAAAAGGTAACGCTAGTCACACAGGGGGTCAGACTCATGTTTCAGGGTTTCTGTGTGACTTCCTACTACTGACCGAAGCCAGCTGCCATTGTCAAACTGTATTCCCGCCAATTACTGTCCCAGTGTGAGAGAAAATTGTTGGACAATAATGGGGATGCCTCGGCTAGTCTGCCAAGAGGTAATTGTCAGGCTCCATTCGGACACTGGATTGTACTGAGGTGTTTTTGGGGTGTCAAAACTAGGAGAAGAAGAATATATTTTTTTTATATATTTTCTTTTCCTTATATTTGTTTTTTAACAAAAATTCTTGTCTGGCTCCACTTATATTCGGTGCCTTGCAAAAGTTTTCAGACCACTTTTTGTCACGTTACAACCACAAAACAGTCATTTATTTCAGAGGCTTTGTTGTGATTTTTCCAGACACAACATAGTGCATAATTGTGCAGTGGGAGGAAAATGAGTCGTGGGTCACACACTTTTTTGCAAGCAAAATTCAAAAAAGTGTGACAGGTAAATGTAATCTCCGCCTTTACTCAGAAAACACTAAATAAAATCCACCTTATACGTAAAAACAATCCACCTGTATGTCTTTCAATCCTCACGTCAATCCAGCTGTTCTCTAAAAGTCTCTGAGATTTGTTACATCTGACTGAGCAAAAGGATTGTTTCCTCTGGTGGCTCGCATTAAAAAATTCATAGACAGACCAGGTCTGCTCGTGCAGTGGGTGGTGTCCGGTCAACAGCAATGACAACACGCCGCACACAAACATATTCCGCTCAGGATCATTCAGATAATAGATGGGAAATCTTTCAAAACCTCTCAAGATCAAACTTGAGTTCAGAGTAAATAAACATGGACGATGAGATAGAACAATGGCAATAATTTGTGGACGAATTTTAACGGAGTAAAA
The DNA here is from genome assembly GCF_011125445.2 of Fundulus heteroclitus. Lineage (NCBI taxonomy): Eukaryota > Metazoa > Chordata > Actinopteri > Cyprinodontiformes > Fundulidae > Fundulus > Fundulus heteroclitus. The sequence continues at coordinate 713,654 of NC_046373.1, forward strand.
AACATAACAAAAAGAAAAGGCGCTGGTTAAAGGAGTGGAGACAGCGCGATCGGGGGGGCTGTACATTTGCTGCACTATGATACAGAGGTCAGAGTGGTCCCGAGTGAACCAGATCACTCTAAACACACCAAACACAGCAGGAATATCTCTTAAGACTATCTTAAGGGACGCAGTGATAGCCGGCACCTCTCAGAAGGCAAGGCAAATTTATTTATATACCACAATTCAGTACAGAGACAATGCAAAGTGCTTTACATGATTAAAATATAGGAATAAAAGCAAGTAGGGATAGAATGTAGAAACAAAAAAGAACATTAAAAACAGTAAAACAGTTTAACTGGAACATTCAAAGGCAATTTTAAACAAATGTGTTTTTAAACTCGATTTAAAGGAACTTAGGCTTTCAGCACTTTTACAGTTTTCTGGAAGTTTGTTCCAGATAAGTGGAGCATAGGAACTAAATGCTGCTTCTCCTTGTTTGGTTCTGGTTCTAGGTATGCAGAGTAGGCTGGAGCCAGAAGACCTGAGTGGTCTGGATGGTTGATACACTGATAACAAGTCTGTGATGTATTTAGGTGCTAAGCCATTCAGGGATTTATAGACTAACAGAAGGATTTTAAAGTCTATTCTCTGAGATACAGGGAGCCAGTGTAAGGACTTCAGAACCAGGTCCATGTGCTCTACTTTCTTAGTCTTAGTGAGGACGCGGGCAGCAGCGTTCTGGATCAGCTGTAGCTGTCTGATCCACTTTTTAGGCAGACCAGAAGGGGATGATCTGCTAAAAATCCTGCCGTGTGAACCAGCCTTAACTTGAGAGGAGCAGATCGGGCTCTGAATGGGTCATGTGACCTAGAGCGCCGCTTTACGGCAGGCTGAGCTCCCCTTAAACATGAGAGCTAGCCTTACAAGCTTCTACTTTTCTAACCCTCGACTCAGCGTTTGTCACGGCCATGGTTGTTATTACAAAATACAATAAATATGGTTCACAAACCTGCATGTCAGCTCTTCTACTCCGTTGAAGTTCCTGCAGCCTTCCCATAATCACGTGGTTGAGACTGTTGCCTGCTCTGTCCTTCTCGTCCACGGCTCCTGGAGCTCCCCCTCCCTCTCCCTCTCCCCCTGGCTCTGCCTTGTCCTCTCCTTCTCCATTTCAAGGGCAGACTCTGAGGCTAATCTAGAAGGGGGGAAATGTGGGCTTCAGTGGCGCTAAACCTGAAATTACAGGTCTTGTGCCTCTAGTGACTAAAAGCTACACTCTGGTGCTTTAAGTAGGTTGGGTAGGGGGATCTTACAAGCTCTATCACTAAAGCATGACTGTTTGATGGGAACTATTTATTTCCCATGATTGTGGGTTTAAAACACACTCAATCACCAGGGAAACAGGAAATTAAAGTCACAGCTCAAATGGAAAAAAAGGAGGAACTGGGAGAAATAACTTGCAAATTCTGGATGTTTTTGTCTGTCCCTCCAGGATGAACCAGGCCCCCACTAGTGGATTTGAGGAGGATGTTGGAACACGAACAACTCATCATGTCATGTACCCAGAGAGTGCCATAGACCTGGAAAACACTACCAGTCTGGTGCTGATACCTTTCAAGACTCTGGACCTGCAGTGGATGATCAGTGCTCTGACCACTGGCACTATTAAACAGTAAGTGCTGTCGCAAAAGCTAAAACCACACTAAGTAATCGGACGCTTTTCAGGGAGGAACAAAAGACTAAATGTCATGTAAAAGTCAAAACCGTGTCCGAAAATGATGGAGAAAAAAAAATTGCAAGACGCTGGACAATAAGTTGCTGACAAGAGATGTCAGCTGTCTCTAAAACCCATATTGAATTCTGTGGGTTGCTGTGTCAAAATGTTAAGACGTTCTGCTTAAACCCCTGATTTACCATTACAGATATTCTATGGTAAGAATAACTTAGAAAAGAAATCATACATAATTTTAATACATAGTAAGAACTGACTCTATGTTTAATCAGGGCTATCAACATTGTCTAAATCTCAATCCAGGTCAGTTTTATCTGGTGTCACCAGAGCACACTACCTACGTCCTTTGTTCCTGTGCTGGTCTACCAGCTAAAGGTTCTTTCAACAGTGGGGCAACATGTCTGGTCCTCCTCTGTAACAGAATGAATTTTTAGAAAGAAAAATACAAAAAAATGTAAGCATGTCTGACCAGTTTTTGCAGCCACGCAGAGGGCGTCAAAAGCCCGCATACCCCCAAACATACCAGGTGGTTACCGTTTTAAATAATTAGATGATGCTAAATCATTTCAAAATCTTTTGGAACTTTAATCTCACCTTTATTATAGACAATTAAACTGAAAACAAATCAGTCTGTTTGAGGGAAAATATAAGAATTTGTTGAAGAGTTGTTTGACTCCATATGAGCATTGTTTTTTCTGTAACTTGCACTTACTGGTATGCTGAAAAATACAAATCCCTGCTCAACTTCAGCTTTTGAGCAGACACCTAAAGGTTTAGGGTCTCAGCTGACTTAACTGGTACTCAGAACTGTTTAGAAGTTCGTCAACATTGACAAAAACACCTGTTCCATCTGAAAAAAACTAACCACCAAACATGATGCTGCCGTCATTATGCTTTACTGTGGATATGGTTTCTTTGATTTTGTCTTTGCTATACATAGCTTTTGGAAATTGTGGGGATTTAAAATTTTCAGGCCTAAAAATCTATCTCTCTGAGAACCACAGTATTCCCTTTTCTTTTCAGATTAATTAACCCACGATGCATACTTACGCATTGACAACAACACTCTCCAGAGTAGGTGCTATCACCAAGGGAGTACGAGTCAGAGTGAGCTATTTTAGTACACGTTGAAGTGCCCTAGAAAGCAGAGAAATTTAAAAAGCTATTCTGAGGCAAACTTTTTCTCAGACGATGTCTGCTTTTCATACAGGCTGCGAGAGAGTCAGAGAGAGCAAGCAAGATAACAGAGAAGCCAAAAGCACAATAAAAGTGTTCTTTGTTAGTCTTTTGAACTCTAAGGTTAATTCAGAATATGCTGGATTAGAAAAAGCTTGGCAGCGTTTTGGAGGGAAAAGAGTTCAAGAAAAGATCTATTTTCCCACAGAAAGCCATTGTTTGGCTTTATTATTAGTTAGCAGCAAATCCTGCTAACTAATAATATATGATGCTAAAAGGATTTTGAAATGTTAACTCCCAAGTCAATTTGTGTTTTTTACACCAGCACAAACATGCAGTTTTACAATAACTTCCCTTTAATGTCGCCTTTAGTCCTAACCCTAATGAATAATGACTCGCCATGGCAGGAACCCACCAAATAAAGAATTTTCTATTTTATATATATATTTTATAGATCATATACAATAATATACAATATTATATATAATATCCCCTGTATTATAGTTCTTAAAGAGAAATCCGTACCAGCTAAAATCAGTACCAACAGGCCAAAGTTTTGCTAAATCTACAGATTGGAGATGGGGAACCATGTTCTAAAAGAAGTTCCAGACATCAGTTTTCTTAAGATCTCTGGCCTCATTCAGCAGAAAACAATCAGAAAAACACACAGTAAACATCTGCTGAGGAATTTGTGGAACAACATGATCAGAAATTATTGGGCATATTTATATCTGCCTATATATTGTTTTTGTTTTGAACCTAATTCCTACAATTGTCATCGGGAATATGTTAGACATGGTCGTTGGGTAAAATAAATGGTATATTTTTCTCTTTCTCTCTCTCTGAGAGAAAAAACAGGTTTCAATACCCACTTTCTCGCTGTCAAGCTGCAGAGGCATTATCATGTATGCTGCATGTGTCGCACTCCCAGATTCGCTCTTCCAACGCCAGATTGCCATCCAGTCACACTCTCCCAGTTCTTCTGTTTTGTCATTTTGCCACAACAAGGACAATCACTTTGCTTTTCACAGCACATTTCACCTTTAGCTGCTTCTTTCTTAGTTACCCACAATTAGCTTCACTGCCGGACACGCAGGAATAAAAGCGGAGCCGCTTCCAAGCAAAGCCACAGCTAATAAATCAATGGTGCCACTATGTTGGATTGTGGATGTTTCCAGGCGAATGCTGCTCATAAATGCAGAGTTGTCCTGCTGCCAAAGTAATCCGTCTGCACCGTTATCCCGCTGCATCATTAAATTTGAACTCCACCGGCACGAATGTCAGCTTTAGCCAAGCAGCCCATCGGATCCGAACTTAGTGCGGTGGTTTTTTTTTTTTTTTTTTTTTTTACATTTTAAACAAAACTGTGCTCCAAGTACAAACAGCTTTGTTTGAGCGAACACGGGACTATTTATCCACATTTGCATTCCAACAAGACACGTTTCATTCGAGCTAAGCATGGGCTCCCAGCAGGTGCTGCACACACCTCTATTTCAATATTTAGTGTCTTCACTTACAGCTTCACACCAGATGCTCCCCGTGTAATGAATGATGGAAAGTGCAAAAAAGAAAAGACGAAGGAACGACAGCTTTACTTCCATATCCGCTCATCGGATTTAATGAACTCTATTTGCACAGGCTTAATAAAGAAAGACACTGGACTTTCATTTTATTCCCCATCTGTTACTTTTGAATTATGTTTTTTTTTTTTTTATCATTGTGGTTCTGAAGTTTTGGTTAAAAAGGAAATCTATTTTGTTTGTGTGTTGCAGCACATATTTACCGGTTATGCCCCGGATAAAGGCAAACAAAGAAAAGGTGAGTCTTAATATGCATGTGTCTTCTCTTCGGATAAAAAATGCAATATGACTGTGGGTCTTTTTTTTTTTCATCGATTTACTTTTGGTGGTTTTTTCAGGTGCTGATTTACAGTCCGACTTTTTTCAAATACGTCCACGAGTCCTGGCTCGAAGGTCATGGACGATATCCTTCAACTGGCTTCCTCAGCCTGCTGCTGGCTCTCCACATATGCGACGAGGTAAGCCAGACCCGTCCCGTCAGTAACATACGGGACTTAACTTGGAGCGCTCCAGTCCTTTTGCACATCTCTGTCTCCTGATAAACTGTCCTTTGCTGTCCAACCAAGGCTGTTGAAATCACCTGGATCAGGACTGAGCTACAATGCTATGCAAAAATATTCACACCCTTGAACATTTTGTCTATTTACAACCACAAACTGTAGTTTTTGTTGTTTTTTTAAGAGGGGTGTGGGTATGAGACATCAACATAATATAGTGCAGTAATTGTGACTCTTTAGGAAAATTTGTGTGGATAAAAAAAATCTCAAAAGTACAGAACGCTGTTGTAATCTGCCATATTTAATCTGAAACCCCTAAATCAAATTAATTTGCCTCCAGATGCCTCTTAATTAGTAAATGGATTCCATATGTGTTTAATTGTGTCTCAATATGAATTCAGGTGCTCAGAGGTGTGTTAGAGAACATTAGTGAAGCTTCGTAAAGACCAGGGAAGACAAGCAGACAGGCCACAGATGAAGCTGTTGCCCTGTTCAAAGCAGAGATAGGTTGGAGTGGTGGGCCGTAACGCTGCACATCACCCTAACATACCGTCCCCACATTTCAACTGGATGGAGGCGGCCTCCTGCTGTGGGGAGGCTTTTTCTTCATCGGGGTAGGATAGCTTTTTCAGAACTGATGGGAAGATGGATGGAATTAAATTTAGGGCAATCTTGGAAGAAAACCAGTTAGCGGGTGTAAAAGACTTGAGGCTTGAAAGGAGGTCCAGCTTCCTGCAACACAATAACACTGAGGACACACATATAGCAACATGTCGAGCCCAAGGCCTGCGAGTCACAGCTGGCCTATTAATGCCTCCCCATTCAGTTAGATAGTGCTCACACCAATCACACTTAGTATCCCATAATGCAAGGCAATAGGTACCTCCAGCTGAAGACACGAGGGCCACCTGACTTTTTGACATGTTGCTGCAACACAAAAAGTAAAAAGTCATTGGTTTTAACCTAGAGCTGCCCAATACAGTTAAGTCCAGAATTATGCATACCCCTTGCAGATTCAGATTGGAATCAGTCTTTTAATTTTACCAACTTGTTTTTTCTTACTGGAAGTAATTTTAACATTTTGGATCGGCCCAGCCAGATTCCCGGCTTCAACTTGGTAGAGAATCTGTCGAATGAGCAAGAAATTAGGGTGATGGCAGGGGGACCTTCCAGCTTTACAGGCTTCCAGCTCATCAGCAGAGATAAATAATAAGAAATACCAGTGGAAACATTCAAGAAGCTGGTCAGCAATCTAAAAAAAGGGATTTATTTCCATAAAGTCAAACAAGATTTTTCCACTGATTACTAAAAAGGTGTATAAATCATATTTGGCATGCCATTTTTTTAATAATTGAAAATAAAAAACAGTAGATTTTTAATTGATATTCTTTTAAACTTTGTTTTGTTATTTTAAAAGTGCCGTGCATTCATGCTCTGAAAGCCAAGAGTACATTTGGTGAGTTGGATGAACACTGATGAACGCCCTTGATAGCCAGAGCTCATGCATGTTTTAGCTGAGAGGCTAAACATCAGAGAGAATGGTGCCGACATTACAATGTTGGAAATGAAAGAGGAATTCGGAAAATGAAGGTTAACTGTTACCAGTACCATCATTGCAATCTCCATGTATAGAATCACGATTCAGTTTTCCTGAAATAATCTAGGTCTTTACTGCTACTTTTAAACGCTCAACACAGCTTGTCTGTTTCAGGTCAGCGTGTTTGGATTCGGCGCCGACCAGTACGGAAACTGGCACCACTACTGGGAGGAGAACCATCTGGCCGGAGCTTTCAGACACACTGGAGTCCATGACGGAGATTATGAATATAATGTCACCTTGCTGCTGGCGGACAAGCACAAAATCCAAATGTTCTCTGGCAGATGATACCAAGCGTGGGATGTCCACCAAATGAACATCATTAACCTTTAAATGCTTATTTCATGGTGTCTGCAAACATCTCTGCTTGACCTGTTTTTCCACAGGCCTGTTATTTCTTAATAGCCGAAGCGGCTGTCACGGTAATTAGAAACCAGTAAAGCTTTTCCGTCAAAGAGACGTTTCATTGACAAGACACTGCCGCTTTCCCAGACTGAGCCGACAGGTGGGAAACAAAGATGCATGCCATATTAAAATGCCACTCTCACATGATTATCTGATTCCCTCTTTTTTCTCTTCTCACCTAACCGACTTTTTCCTGTACGACACAGTGGACATGTCAAGGCTAATGAAAAAGAAAGGAACAAAGCTGATCCGTCAGCAGCAGAGCAACAAAGTGCTGCATTACATTCCTGATGTATGCAGAGCAGCAGTTGGAGCTGAATCGCTGGAAAAAAGGCCTAACTTTGAAGCTGCTAAATGCCACGTTCATGACCAAAAAACTTGTGTCAGGAGCCTATTTACTAAGGAGTAAATCTGATTTATAAACCGTCACAGTGTGAGAGTTAAGGTGTCTTCGTTTAATGGCTGTCATCAGAGAAAAAAAGGCACATTTTTATTGCACTGATCCATTTGCACATTACCCAATTCCATCACATTGCGTCCCATCGTGCGTCCTTGCCAATGTTTGATGATTGATGATCGTTCTAAAACTCACCCGCAGCGAACACATTTTGCTAAAATGTGAAATTTATAAAATAAATAAATAGCCAAAAACAATATCCTCTGGGCTGCAGCCAGCCTTCAAGAAGAGCTGATGTAGTTCAAATTGGGAACATTTCAATCAAACAAACATATCATGTATGTATTTATGCACTTGTTTGTTAATTGACAGAAATTGCATGTCTTACAAAGAAAATTTAGTTAAAGCCATATTGGGGCGAAAATGACATTTCAGTGTATCATTTAAATTTTAAACAAAGAATATTTTTTTCTTTATACGTAACAGTCATTTTAGCCAATCTTATAAAATGGCAAGTTTAACGTTGTTGTCCTGTTGGCTGTTTGGTTGACTAAAATGTTTAACTGTCGCAGGACTTTTTTTCAGTGTTAGTATTCCCATGAAGATTGAAAGACTTTTCCTGCAATGCCTCCATTAATTCGGTATCTGGGATTTTGGTTGGAGTGCGTGGAATTTCATGAACTTTGATAATGACGCTTGTTTAATGCGATCTATTCTCACATCACGCCCCACCTATGCTTAGCATTTAGCTCTTTTGAACAAATGTTAGCCTGCTGACATGCTAAAACGAGCTGCATAACTCATTCAACGTGCTTAACCACGCGGGAATTTAGCCTGTTGATGTTGTGGTGCATTCCATGACTCTTGGATGTCAGAATTTCCAAGTAAAAAAAAAGAAAAAAATAACTAAAAGATTTGTTGAAGTCAAAATGCTGACCAGGAATAATGATTAACAAATGTTAGCATGCTAACTGCTAAACAGAGATTAAGAGCGGTTTTAAATGTACTAAACTTAGTGAGACTGTTAACCTGCTGCTGGGAAGTCGAAATTTCCAAATTGGAAAAATCAACTAACACACCATGAAAGCCTAAATTTCAGCTAAGAAAGTCAATGGTTTCTTCTTAAAATCCAATATGGCTGCCAGATAGTTAGTATGGTAGTTTAAGTATAATAACCTGTTTATTGACACTTCTGACAGTGTGTGTATCATGTGTGTCATTTTGCAATATTAACAGTTAAGCCCAGAATTATCCATACGCCTGGCAAATTTATGTTTAAAGTACTCCTAATCCCCCCAAATGTGTTTATGCTGACTGGATGTCACGTTAATGTTCTGGAGTGGGCGAGCCAATGTTTTAACTTGAATCTGATTGACAATCTGTGAAAGGAGCTAAAGATCTGGGTGATGGCAAGAAGGCTTTCTAACCCCAAAGACTCAGAGCTTATCTCCAAAGATAAGTTGTCATAGAACCTGTGGAAACCTGCTAAACATCAGTGAGTATTTATAAAAAGGGTTTGATTGTTGTAAAGATTTTTCCAGTGATTACTGAGAAAGGTGTACGTCATTTTCAGAATGCCATTTTATTATGAAATGTAAATGAAAACAGACAAATTATATTTTTTTAAATTGCTATACTCATGTTCATTTTTTTAATTCCTTCATGACCTATTTACTTTCAGAAACAAGGTTTTTGGTTGAATGAAAAAAAAAAAATTCTTGTAAATCTGGTTGTCTTACTTGGAACTGAAACACCGTTGATATGGACATGATGACTTTCCAACTTCTGAGGTAAACAGCACAAAGCTTTAGCTTTAGCTCTTAGCATCGTCATTAACTCTTTCAGTTCACATAATTTTAAACCCTGGAGTACTTTGATAGCTTTCGGAACAGCTAAATTATTCATCCAGAAGGCTTTTGCTAATTTATGTATCTACTTAGAATTGGGCCTTAAGGACAAGGATCATCATCGTCAGTTTTCAGATAATGTAGCCTGTAAAAATATGCCTTATCATTTGGAAAAAAAATATCTAGTGTGCAATTTCTATGTACATGCTGACATAGATTCGGACTAAAAAAAAGTAGATGCAAGTGCCTTCATGGACATTTTCTTACACTTATTTTTAGCATCAAATTCAGCAGTATACAAACTAAATTCATGGTTATTACTGGTATTAACCAATTTGTGACGTTTATGTTAGAGTCAAGCCTACATGTTCCACATTTCAAAGAATCATTTCAATCCTACATACAGCGTAGTAACCTGAAGTGTTTTAGTAAGATGTCAGCGTGTTTAGTTTGTCTGTTTTTACATCAACATCACCTTGTGTTGTGCAGGTGTGAAATTGAGATCTGCTTGCTAAGCTTTTGTAGATATTTAAGTGCTCAATACTCCGTGGTTGGGACATATCTATCCATATTCCAGTTTGTACTAGTGTTTATTTCTACATTTTCATGTGTTGAGGTTGGGTGCTGTCACCGAATAGGTAAGGGTTTGCTCCATGTGCCTTGAAACAGTAGTCATGATCTCTGAGGGACAGGAAACAAACTTTATAAACTGGTCTTTGCAAACCTGTACAGTTGTCCCACGGCTGTTGTTGTTTATTTGTTCTACAGAGAATGCTGTCACCTAGTGGACAAGCACTTGTTCTTTTTGCGAATCCTAACACGTGTGACGCTTTGACTTTTACTGTCTGATGTTTGAATTTTATCTTTTGGATGTTTCTTTGAAATTCATCGATGACGCATTTTCAGACAGATGGTGAATTAACTGGTCTTAGAAGGTCTGGCCAGGTCCGTGATATTGACTTGTGTGAGACAGATGCATGATTAAAATTTCAATAATTTAGTCATTCAGCCATCTGTGGAATACGCGCAGTGGAGCCACTCTAAATACAGCTTTTTGATGAAATGTGCGAAAAAGAAAAAGAGGTAAATTATCTATGTGATTCTAAAGAGAAATAATTGCTGACGAATAAAAATCTATATTTTAGATCTCGCGGTGAGACCTTTGACTGGTTGTCTTTCCATTCTGCCTTTTACGTTTCCCCTATTATTTACGGACATTTCTGAAGTAAGTTCATCAACCTTAACTGGAGAAATGCATCATCAGGTTTGTTTGCATCCCATTTTGCCATAAATGTACTTAAAGGCTTTTAATAAAAAAAGTTTAAATTCTAATTTGGTTCACAGTTTTTTCACTTTTTTTGGACAATAATAAATTTAGTTTGAAATCTGAGGCACAAAGTCTCAAAATATTCACAGCCCTCAAACACCTTTTCTTTCATATTGTAGCAACAAATGTTTCAAATGTTTTTACATATAAAAATCCTAAAAGTGTGGCCAGTATTCTTCCCCCTTTATTTTGATACCAGTAGAAAAAGTACAGCGCAATCAGATAGCACTTTCATAAAGCTCACCAAAAAAAAGGGGTATTTGATTTTGTAAAGCCAGGTTGTGATTATATTTCATCTTAAAAGCTGCCATAATCCCACATGACCAGGTAACCATCATGAATAGTTTTGAATGAAAGAAAAACATTAGAAAATTAAGAAATGTCAATTAGCCTATGATCTCATCTCACATCCTGTAAATACCGAGGGACTGGTGGAGATGGTGAGCCCAAGTTTCATAAAATGAAACAATTCTGCAAAGGAAATAGAGGCAGGTATGTACCATCAACTCTTAAGAGTTGCTGTATCTTATCTTGCCTCACAAAGACGCAGTTTTACAGTTCTATAAGTTGCCGTCTGTATCTTTTACCCATCGTGTTACATCTGTGAGCTGTGAGTCCAGTTTTTCTTGTTTGTCTAGTTGTAAAACAGCTACAAGCAACAGGGACAATTGAACCGGTGACCTACTAAAAAGAAATCTCCAGCTCCTTGTACACAGACAAAATTATTAACACCTTCAGCCTAGACCACAACTACAGATGCTTTTACCCGTCTATTTAGTATTGATGTAACAGACCAAGCTTTTTCCCCCTAAATCAACAGTTTGCTGTGGTCTTGTTATTGTATGGTGTCATCGACAAGCCGGAGCCTGTCCGTGTATTTATCAGGCCCGCTGCTGGTGACAGCAGGCTATGGTGGAGGTGTTGTAGAGATTCGTAGGGAGCTATGATCCCATCACTGCACAGCACCCTCAACAACAAGGCACGCTCCCCCCATTGCACCTGCAGAAGGAAAATTGTGTTTTTACTGTTTTTTTAAGGCTGCAAAAGATTTGGCATTGTAGTAAACATGCAGTCAGATCTAGAGTGAAGTGGTTTAGATCAGGTGTTATTTAATTGGACAATCCAATTCAATTCAATTCAATTTTATTTATATAGCGCCAATTCATGAAACATGTCATCTCAAGGCACTTTACAAAGTCAACTTCAATCATATTATACAGATTGGGTCAGATTATACAGATTGGTCAAAAATGTCCTATATAAGGGAACCAGTTGATTGCATCAAAGTCCCGACAAGCAGCATTCACTCCTGGGGAACCGTAGAGCCACAGGGAGAGTTGTCTGCATTGTACATGGCTTTGCTGCAATCCCTCATACTGAGCAAGCATGAAGCGACAGTGGGAAGAAAAACTCCCCATTAACGGGAAGGAAAACCTCCGGCAGAACCGGGCTCAGTGTGAACGGTCATCTGCCTCGATCCATTAAGTCTGACCGGGCTTGACCCATTTCTAAACAATAAAATGGGCATAAATTTCAGTTTCTAGATGGCTAAAGCTGGTAGAGACACACCCCAAAAAGTTACAGCTGTAATTGTAGCAAAATAAGGTTTAACAGCGTATTGAGTTTTAAGATTGTGTTAGTATTATTTTGTTTCCTTTATATGCTGTTGCTAGTTATAAGCTTTGGAGCCGGGATGATCAAACTGTGATCCAAAGGCACTGAAGGGGTGCTGTCACTTTAGGGATAATACCCTTAGAATGTGTGCTGGTCCTAGGAGGCTAATTTCTGGATCTCATGGGTATTGATAATGCCTGGGGTGTTGTCAGTTAATTAATTAACTCCCTTCTCTATAAGTCCTAGAGCTCCGTTGACCACGGGTATTGTTTCAGTCCTCATGTTCCACATATTACTGACTTCAATTTCCAGATCTTTATGTTTAGAGAGCTTTATGTCATTTTTACAGAAGTCTTTCTTTCTTTCTTTATTATTATTATTATTATTATTATTATTATTATTATTATTATCATTATTATTATTATTATTATTATTATTATTATTATTATTATTATAGCACTGTTGCATTACAGCAAAAACTTTGTGGGTTTGAATCTTTGCCTGGGATCTGTATGCTTTCAACAGCAGATAACAGAAAAAAAACTACATATGACTGAGTGGCAGTGAGCGCTATTATTAAGTGTAGAGTCCGTTTAAGGCTACACAGTCCAATTCATACCTATTTAAGGTAGGCAGCATTAAGAATTAAAACACCCAGTCTAGTCAGCTGACCGTTTATGTATAAGCTCACTATAAAGTACTGAGTTCAGAAATATAATTTTGCAGGAATTTGATTTCGGATCCTGCACGCTGGTTTTGACAACAAGCCTGAAAAAAACATATCCAGGTATAGAACGAACAAACAGTCTCATACCGTATGGTATTATTGGCTCCGCGGCGCTTTGATCTCAGCGTATTGAAGTCGTTCTGGGATTGCAAAACTGACACAGAGGAGAACAAGACAATCAGATGGGCTAAATCCTCAGAGGAGCATCCTCTTTGAAACAGGTGTCGCTGTATCTTTAGAATCACAGCACACGACTGCAGTGTCTACAGTTTGATTCAAGCTGTGTCCCACATGCCGCCCGCGCAACGCCTCATGAAAGCTATCAGCATGAATGAGAACGTTGAAAGCATCGCCACTTTGGTATGAGATTGGAGTCTCTGTGTTTGTTAGAAATCAGAGTTCTGTTGTAGGAGTACAACTTTCACCTTGAACTTTCCGTAATAACATACAGCTGCAGATATTAGGTGGGGAGTATTTTGAGATACTCTCAATCGAATCAAGACGGTCTTTGCTAGCAGGAGTCTTTTAAATCACCTCATTAATTACAGGAAAGTCGTTTTTTTTTTTTACTTTTATTAATTAACAGTTAAACGCAATGACATCTTCTGAACTGAAAACGAAAGTGTTTAAAATCCCTACGCCTATAAACCTTTACAATGGTTATAAAACGCACGCAGGTCTCATTCTGCCCGATTGCTACGGCCCTGATAAACATTTCACAAGCCCTGCTGTACAGAATAGAAGCAGCATGACACATTCATAGCAGGAGGTTTACAAAGAGCAAGATCAACGACAAAGTATTTTAAATTTTATATTGGTGCCAGGCTTTTTTTTTTTAACGACTAGTTTTGTCACCTTTCTTCTTATTTAAGATACTATAAACAGTCGACAAAAACTCGTAACATATTGTTTTAGGATGTATACAAACTCTTCCACAAATTCCTTCTTGGTGAGTGTTACAAGGTGGTTGAGACTGTATTTATGCACCACTTGTCCCTTAAGTACAGTCATAGTTCATTGCTTCTTTTCTGGTTATTTATAATGCTTTGGTTGATACTATCCCGGGATTGTTTGTGGCAGTATTATGTTACATTATGTGTATATCCAGGCATATATTTAAAGTAAACATTATTAACTGGAGGCCAAGTGGTTAGAGAGCATGGAGTTTGTGTCCTGGAGAGGCTGCAAGGTTTCTGGTTCGACTCCCACGGACTGCCACTCTGTGTCCCTGAGCAAGACACAGAATGTTCCCCAGGTGCCGCTCAGTGGCAGCCCACTGCTCCCTAAGGGACGGGTTATATGCAGAGGACAAATATCACTGGAACATATGTTGCAATGACAGTAAAGATTATTATTATTTTGTTATTGCCAGCCCAGCACTTCCTCTTTGTACGTTCACGATGTCGCTGATCGCATCACAGGGCAAAAACAAATGAAGGTTTTCTTTTTCTGTCATAGCATTGTTTATTTTCTTTAATGTACCTTTTTGAACTGCACTGTATGGATTGGTGTATTTTGCGAACCATCTTTTTGTGTACATGATGAGCTTGTAAATTAGATTAGTAATTTTATACCTGTTTATTTGTTTAGATCGTAGAGTTTGTTTAACCTTTTTTTTTCTAATGGGGTAGATTGATGAGTTTCAGGTGTGTTTCAGTTCTCTATAAAAGCAATAACATTTTAGCAACCAACAGCTTAAGACGGAAACTTATGTTAAAAAAATAGATCAAGAATCACCAAAATGATCTGCTGATATTGTTTAACTGCCACTTTTCTTGACACTTGTAAAGAAATTGAAATTGTTTTTTTTTTTGGTTTTTTTTTTGCTGTACAACTGTCATGTCATCTCAAGGCACTTTTCAAAGTCAAATTAAATCATATTATACAGGTTGGTTCAAAACTTTCCTATATAAGGGAACCAGTTGATTGCATCAAAGTCCCGACAAGCAGCATTCACTCCTGGAGAAGCGTAGAGCTACAGGGAGAGTCGTCTGCATTGTACATGACTTTGCAGCAGTCCCTGAGCAAGCATGAAGCGACAGTGGAAAGAAAAACTCCCTTCAACAGAGAGGAAATCCTTCAGCAGAACCAGGCTCGGGCTCTGACTGCCTCATAATACTCATAATACCGACTGTAGGGGCCGTTCCAGTTGAAATTTCTGACTCAGAGGTCAAGAATTCTGACAAGCGAGGACAAATTGAACGCACCATATGACTGCATTTTAGTTGCAAGTCAGCCATGTTGGACATTGCGGTTGGTGAGAAACCTCGAGCTTTCCCACTTCAATTATGACCTTCCAGGATCTTTACTGTAACACTTGGAAGTATGCCAGTACCTGAAAAACACACCACTTGTTATAAAAAGTTTCAGAACCACTGTTCTTCCCAATTGCCTTTATAGATTCAGAACTGAATTAATGTCTGAATTCAACAACAATGCTTCTTATGGGCAGAAAATTCAGCACAGTAATTTTCTAATATTTTGAGATAGGATTTTTGAGTTTTCTTCAGCTGTACGCCATAATCAGCGATATTAAAACAATAAAAGGCTTGCGATATTTCAGTTGATTTGTAATGAATCCAGAATGTATGACATTTCATGTTTTTAAATTGCATTACAGAAAATAAAGAACTTTATCACAATATTCTAATTTTCTGAGACAGTCCTGTATAGGGAGATTGGCATGTGGATAGAGTCTGACTTGATTGGAGGCGGCAGGTAGCAGTGATCAGGCGTGAAGTGGAGACTGGAGGTAACTGGGCTGGATCAGAGGTGGAAAGATCTAGAAACTGTCCAAAGACCGAACCCTGACACTTACAAGTTATTTTATGATAATAGCCAATGGGGGAAAAAATGGTGGTTTTGTCTCCATGCTTGCTACCTGAGATGACATTCACCAAACAAAACCTGAAACAAACCTGGTTTTGGTTCATCCAATCACAAAAAATGATCCATTCATCCATCCATCCATCCATCCATCCATCCATCCATCCATCTTCTTCCTCTTATCCGGGGTCGGGTCACGGGGCCGCAGCTTCAGTAGGGAGGCCCAGACGTCCCTCTCCCCAGCCACTTGGGCCAGCTACTCCGGGAGCTGGCCCAAGTGGCCCAAAAAATTAAATAAAACCAAAAAATTAAATAAAACCAAATCTACTTATCCAGGTGAGCTTTTGTTAAGGATCATTGAATTGCAACCAAGTAACACCTCATTAAATACTCAAGTTCAAAGTATCACATTAAATACAGTGTTTTAAAACCCTCTTTCAGTTTGCTGTTTGGAACAAAAGCTCCTATCCATCAGCACTGCATGACTGACTAAAGGACGTTGTTTCCTTATATGCTCTATTTTTTTATGAAATAAAAATTCCAAGTTCCCCCTTTGAAAAAAAATAACAAACTATTCCCACAAAGACAAAATTGCAACCTTCAACCCCAACCTCAGAATCCAATCCGTCTTGGGTGTAAAGCACAGCAACAGCCGAAGTAAAAATGAAATATAACGTCATCTTGTACTTTGGACAATTTCTATCTCATCTGATGTTTCACCCACACAGTGATAAAAGGTCCTTTGTAGTAAACACATTGCTGCAACGTTAGAAAGGACAACATGCAAACACAATCCTTCCTAAAATTGGTCACAGAAGATATTAATGTGCAAATCCCACTGTGTTTTTTTAAGATGAGTTTAATGTCCTTCAAAGTTTCAAGTTCCAATTTCAGAGGTAAAACGGAGTTTGGCGTAGGTAGCCAGCACCACTTTTTTGTGGTTTGTTGTTGTTGCTGCAGTATTTCCTTAAAGATCCCACATTTTTCTCCACACCTCTCTTTTTACAGGTTTCTGAGACGTTCGTGCTCAGAATGAGCGATTGCTGCAGAGTTAATAACTCAACTTTCCACTGTCGCCACGTGCTTGATGAGGGGAGGGATTGCTGCAAAGTTCAGCGCTCGATGCAACAACCTGGATTTCCTTAAACACGCGACATGTTTTTTTTTCCCCAAGATTCCCAGTCGGGGAAAGTCTGCGCTAGTTGTGCTCGAGTCGAAACAAAAATCTTTTAGCTTAAGAGCGGAACTGACCAGATCCGGCTTCTGCCGCAGTCAAATGAACATGTTTGAATTTTCTGAAGGGGATCTGGAGGCAGAGAGGTGTTAAGAATGGATCATTGACCCAGCCGCAAATGTGTGTTGCTGACAGCCAATGAAAAAGAGAGACGGGGACACTGCAATAGCTGCAAGCCAATTTTTATTTATTCAAACTTTATGTGTAACTTTATATTCGTAACAACATTATGAACAGAAGCCCACAACAGCACTGGTTATAACTCTAACAACTAAAAAAAAAAAAAAAAAACAACAGAGAGATACTTGGATATTTTGGACAAAACACAGTCAATAATGAAGGGTCTAATAGAGGTAAACCAAACAATTCACATACTGAATGTAAACATATTGGGAGAAAGTTTCTACATAGAAATGTAGAAGCCTATTTGTGAGACATCAACAGCGCTTATTTGAACGGTCCGGCCCAAACATTTCATTGTTGTGTGTTAAGATAGAAAAAAGCATACAGTCAACAACATCTAAACCATAAGCCTGAGGGTTAAATTTAACACTTATTAAATTGCATCTCTTAAATTTTATGGGGGAGTGGCACAGAAATATAGCCTGTCCAAATTCTGAGAGTTTAAACAAGAGTTTAATGTGCTCTGTTGTCTTTATTTTGTCTGATAAATCCATCAGCAACACTTCGTACCACAGTTTAGGAATCCTGTGTGTACCATTTCTGTCCGGGTAAATAAAGTCAGGGTTGATGGAGACCAATTTAGATGAGACTTGTTTTCAAGTTTTTCCCTCATCTGACCTTCAGCATATCAATGTCGGACTCATACAACTCCCTCTATTGCTGGGTTAGTGTACAGGCTAATAAACCATTTACACACCCAAGCTGCATCAGCCCAGTTGTTCTGGGTCATTTACTGCATCTCTCCCCTTTTTTCTCAGCCACCTTTCCTTTTCAGTGACTGTCAAGTAAAGGCTACAAGTGCCATAAAAACACCGGTGCCATGTAATCCATTAATAACAGCTTATTATATGTGTTGTAACAATTAGAACAAATTAAAACATCAGTTTTGATTCTGGGAGAAAATATTATCCTCCAATGTATTGTTAGCCCACGAAAAATAAATGCTCTGGGAAATATACGGCTGTAATATTTGAGTTTAAATGTTGGCACCAGTTGAGTTGCTCTGATTTATCTCATACAAACTGAGAACTTTCCATCAAAGGTTATAGCTACCCTGCTGATATAGAAAATATGTTATATTAATGAAGCCAATCACAGCACTTGAGTTTGAGTTTTTTAAAGATATAATTAACCACAAACACTCTGTCTCACCATGCTTGCTTAGAATGGGAGACTGCTTTGTGAGACATGAAGATTCAATGTAAGCTTCTGGTTTCTTCAGACCATCAGATTATTTATTTATTTGTTAACAAGCATCACATGAATCTGAATCTTGTTTTAAGGTTATGATTAAAAATAAAAAAAAGTACACGCTCTTTAAATTCCAGAGTTTTACGTACCAAAAGCTAACAAAAACCTGTCCTGTCCTTACTAAATTCTAAAAAAAAAAAATATATATTCTGCTCTGTCATTATTTATTGAGCAAATATAGAGACATGTCCTACATGGGGAAGACTGCTAAGTGGACAGTTGTCCAGCAGACAATCTCCATAAGGAGGGTAATCCACAAAAGGTTTTTGCAAAGAAAATGGTTCCTCCTCCTTTCTGCTCACAAGGAGTTCAATGTTCACAGATATTGAAGAAAAATTGAGTCGAAGGAAAAACTGTTTTGGAAAAAAAATGCTCAAGCATGAAGACGGAATCATAGAGATGCAAACTCTATTTTCTTAAGTGTGACTTCTATATATAAAGTCAGTGGTCATTATGATTGTATGTATCCATGGTGACGACTGTAGTATGTGCTCACTATATACACTGCAATGCATATATATATATATATATATATATATATATATATATATATATATATATATATATATATATATTTATATATATATAGCAATGCGTGTTCTCCCTGGGACAACGCAATAATTTATATAATAGTTTAATAATTAATGTAAAAGAAGTCTTGACCAGCTACTAAATATTTATTATGCACAGTACATGGTCACAGCTTTCAGAGGGCTGACATTTGTGTAATAAAATCCTTTTTTATTGGTCTTATGTAATATTCTTATTTGGCCTTGTGGAGTCCTTTAAATTGTGAGTGGCTAAGTCATAATCATCACAATTTACAGAGAAAAATGCTGGAAATATATCTCTGTGTAGTGAATCAATATTCTTCTGCACTGAATTACTGAAATTAGGTTTTCAATGATGTTCTAATGCATTGAAAAAGCATCTGTAAATGGCTGAATTGGACTCGTTTTCCTTCTACAGTGCCTCGACATGACTTTCAGTGGGAATTGGTGCTGTAAATAAACTGCTTTTAATGCAATCAAACTTAATCAAATCCATTATCCATACACGCCAGGAAGTCTTTACCTTCCTGGCGTGTATATATTTTTTCACTTTAAAAAATATATTTATTATTACAAATACTCTGGTAGTGTTTTTTATCCATAAATATATAAATATATACATGCACATTATAGCACATTTTAAGACACCCTCATCAGTTGCACTCTTATGATGTAAATTTACTTTTACTGTACAGTCCCCTTTTCTATTTGATTAGATTTTATTTTGCATGTATCTGCATGCTTCCATTTCCGTTTCTCTTTACTGCTGATGCCTCTATGAGACGATAAAGGATTTATATATGTTATATATGTTGTGATAGATCCGTTGATATAACATAAATCAACGGATCTATCGCTTAAAAGAAGAATGATTCGGCCTCGTTGCAGAAACTGGCGGCGTCCCCTTTAACACGCAGCGACGTAATGACGTCACCCGAGTGCAACAAGCAGCAAAACAAGGAAGCGCACCGCTGTCCGATAAAAGTCGACAAATGCCTTCCTTTTAGCGCAGGTAAGCAATTCGCTGAAATGCTCGTTTATCGGCCTTTTAAAAGTTTCCTCGTTTTTCATCCGTAGTGTGGGGGGGAAATGGCTACACGCCTCCACTTTTAATGTCTTCAAAAGTTGTTTCTGTACTCGCGAAGCTACCAAAGCAGCTTGTTTCACTTTGTAGCTGGGAACGGGAAAGCGCTTAGCAATGGTGGATAAACTTTATGGCGAACTGCGCGTGGACTAAAAACTGCTTGACGCCCCGGTGCTGGCAGCTGGCAGCGGTGGCATGTCCTGGTAAAACACCCGTGTGACATTTTGGCCCCGAAACGAAGAACCGATCAGACTTCCCGTAAGGCTGAGAAACCCGGAGCGGTGGCTATAGGCCCTGGCTGGGTTTACCTCTGGTGGCGGGACGTCATCTTAAAAATGCAGGAAAAGACATCTGAAATATTTCAGGTGAATAGAAGGCGATGTTCAAAGTGGCAGTACTTCTCTCCCTCAGAAGGTTCTAAGCATTTTAAAGTAAATTAAGACTAGCGTCAGGAACACGTTGTAGACATTACATCCGGGAGAAAGTACCATGTAAAATACACGCAACCAGGTTTGAACGCGTTACAACTACTTCCAAGCTGCAGTCAGCGTGTTGCTGGATGGATCAGGAAGTTAATAACAGGGCTATGCATGTAAAATCCAGGTTACTCTGCAGTAGTAGTGACACGGTAGTAGTGAGTCACTGCTCCACAGACTGCAGGACGAGCACTTTAAAAGACTGCCACCTTCCCCAAAAACACGCTGATTCTCTGATTCATGGCTGGAAAAGAGCACCAGCACATGTCTGAGGCCTTCTGAGCTGCACAAAACTAGATATTGAATACGAAGAACCTACAATGGCTATTTTCCCCATCATCACAGTGTCTACACCCCTCTCCATGACCGTTCTGACCCAGATCAGCCTCAGATGGGAGCACGAAAGACGGTGAAAGTCCATCCTAGGGGCCCAAATATATTTGTGTAAAGCATCCGACACCGAGATGATAGAATCGTGTTTGAGGAGGTGGTCTTGAGTTTGTTAAATGTGATATTAGTGCTAAATATAATGATTGAAAGCAGCTTGATGGTTATGATGATGATGCCAAGGGCTTCTTACCATATGATTTCTCATTTTGCCATAAACAAATATTACTACTACCATGTTTATGGTGTCTCCCTGTTGCCCCACACTCGATTTAAGCGAGTTAGTCACAGACGGGGTTGTGCAGAACCTGCCGTGGTAAGGAGGTAATGGAACCAGGGCAATCACGGCTGTGCCGCATACAGACTCATTTTTGGAAATCGTTTCTGTAAACGTAACCGTTAAAGGCAGCAGATATTGGCCATAAAGCACAATTTGCTCCATTTTTCAAAAAATACAGATAAAGTGAAAGGATGTCCAGATCATCCAGATTTATGCGTCAAAGAATTGATCTGAGATTTACTAAAAAGAACTTGCTATTTGCTGATCTATTTACAGCCTGGAGAAAGTGGGTGTTTCCACTTTTTCTGCATTTAACAAGCAGGAAATAACGTCTTTTTTTAACCTATCTACCAACAACAAAAACTTCAGTCTCTGGCTGGTGGATCACTGCTCGGTGCCGCTTGGCAGGACAACCAGTGTCGATGGCTTCAAGGTGTTTAGCTTCATATAGTTTTGGTGGTGAGACGATGAAGGTGCCTGGGAGAAACTGGCCTAGTGCTGTCCTCCATGAGGACCATCAGAGATGAAGTCTGGAGTGTTTTGTTTACAACGTTAATGTGTATTGGATGCATGGTCCTGGTGTCCTCAGGACTGTTGTATAACGTCACACGTATTTAGAAATAACCTTTTGTCTTAAGGATGTCCGCTTCGAACCTGGAGGGGAGGACAGTGGAGGTGTTGGAGCTCCCCGCAGGCGTAGACGAGGAGCTGCTGTACCTCTACTTTGAGAACAAGCGGCGCTCCGGAGGAGGTCCGCTGGAATCGGTGGAGATCAAGCAGAACCGGGTTGTGCTGGTGTTTGAAGAGGCCGAAGGCAAGTGAAGTGTGCTCTGTGTGTGTGAGGGGAGTCGTGTGCGCTTTGGAGTCTTTAGCTATTTACTCACATTTCCAAAAAAAAATAAAAAATCTGGCTGCAGCTGAAAGTGTTAGGGGCAACAGAAGGAGCAGAGACCATAAAAAGGCAAATCGGAATAATTTCTTCAGCCACTCCTTATTTTTTTATATTCTGCTGTCAGGTGGTCATTAAATGGTCCCTTCAGGGATCGCCTTCTAGCGTTTTCTAGCCACCTAAGAATGACAAATCAACATTTAAGGAAATTGCTGCTATTTGTAAAACACGGTAGAGGTTAATTAATGAGTTGGGCTGTATTTTAGCCAACCTCATTCAGTATTTTTTAAATTAATCAATTGTTTCAATGTAATAATGTAACATCACAGTATAATCCACACACTCTGCACCTCAGGAAGATAGGTGGTCGCCCGCATCTCCAGTTTTGGCATGACTGTGTTTGTAGGAACTTTACCTGGATAGGAAAACGTCTCTAAAGAACTCTGGGGTCCTCTTGATCTTAAAGCTGCAACATGCATGTGTTTGCAAGATGGAGAAGCAGGAGGACGTGTGTTTGCAAAGAAATAAAATGTCAATAACATAATGTTCAGCAATAGTGTCGTAATGAAAAACGAAAGAGAAAAGCAGCCAAAACCTGAAAAGGAACTTTGGAATGGTCTGCATGTCTCATCGTTGAGAAGTTGGCCGTATTAAACATGGAGTTTATCCCCCGCCAGAGGTTTCTCCCTGCGCCCGCATGCTGCAACCCTTGCTGAAAGAGAGAATTGCTTTCTCCCTGATGAGCTGAGAAACCCCAGCAGCTCATATGTCCAGCAGCTCTTCTGCTGCCTCACGGAACGTCTTGGTTTTAGAGAGCGCGTGTGTTTTTTTGTCGCTGACATGGCGGGTGCTAATTTCCTCTGTCTGTGTCCCGCTGACAGCTGCCAGCAGAGTGCTGACCAAAAAGCACCACGTAGTGCACAACGCGGAGCTGAGCGTGAGGAAGCCGCGGCAGAAGGACCGATGCAGGCTCCTGCTGCGGGGCATCAGCCCCTACACCAGCGCAGAGATTATCGAGCTCTACGTGGAAAACATGATGGACCTGAACGCAGCGGATTACACCCTGATCCCGTCGGCACAAAGAGATCTCCTCCTCATTCATCTCCACCAACCCTTAACTAAAGGTCAGATTAGGTCACTATAAGTTAAGGTTAGCAGCTTAACTGCTAACCTGTTTTGTTTGTTTATGACATGGCCTACTAAATCTATTTCTGTGTTTTTCTTTCCTCTTTTAGATTTCCAGACTCTGAGCACAAGAATCTCCAAGAGAAGACTGGACGGGTCAGACGTAACTCTGGAGCAGGTTGAGCAAACCGACTGCGTTTTAGTGGAGAACCTGCACCCCGGCACCACCCCTGAGCTGCTGGCGTTGTACTTCGAGGGCGAGCGAGGCGGCGGCCAGAAGGTGAAGGCGGTCAGCGTTCTGTCAGAGGGAACGGCCAAGGTGACCTTCGCATATTACGAGTGTAAGTTGTCCGCTTCACAGGCCTTTGAAGGGTTGCCTCGGAACTACTCGCACCCTTTGAGACGTTTGGCTTTTTATCCGGTTACAGCCCCAAACCCTACATTGCAAAAACAGGTCTAAAAACAAGTAAAATGTTCTTAAAGTTAGTGTATTTATCCTTGATTTGAGCAGGTATATAAGATTATCTGCCAATGGAATGAGTATTTTGACCCCTAAAAATAAGATAATTAGACATCCTGCACTTGAAATAAGATGGAGATGAATTGTTCCTTCTTTAAGTGCAAAAATCTTGTTCCATTGGCAAATCATCGTATTTACCTGCTCAAATCAAGGACAAATACACTCATTTTAAGAACATTTTACTTATTTGTAGTTCCGATTTTGCAGTGTAATGCATGATAGGCCAACATAAAGTAGAACATGAGTGGGACATAGAGAGAAGAGGCAAGAACGCAGACTGGGCTATTCGGACACATGAATATGCTTTGATTTAAACGGTTCGGTTCATCTCTGGCTTCATGTTTGGGGTCGCCCTGCTGGAAGGTGAACCTCCTCCTCAGTCTCGGGTCTTTTGCCGCCTCTAACCGGTTCTCCTTTTTAGCTCCGCCCATCTTTTCCTCAACCCTAACCAGCCTCTAGGTTCTTGCTGAAGAAAAGCGTTCCCACAGCATGCCGCTGCCGTCACCGTGCCTCACGGCGGGAATATCCGAATAAAAGGGGCGACATCGAAACACATCCCTCACTTTTCAGATTTATTTCAACTTCTCAGTTATGCACCGCTCTATGATCACATAAGCGTCCGTTGAATACGTTTGTATTTGGTGTCGTAACGGGATGTGTTCTGTCCCTGACAGCTGTGGACTCCGTCCTGGGTCGTCCTCATAAAGTGAACGACACCGAAGTCGTAGTGAAGGCCTACTTTGACTTTCTTCAGCCCGCAACACAAGACCTGGAGACCGAGGAGCAGGACGTCGCAGAGAAGAGCTCAGAGGAAGCGAACAATATGGAGATGCAGGCCAGTCCGCTCCCAGTCGATGCGGAGCTGTCCCCCCTAGCTGTGACGTCAGACGGCAGTCAGCCGCCCTCTCAGACCACCTCGGAGCCGCCGGCTGCCAGTGGGGCGGCGCTGCTGGTGGAGGTGGAGGAGGTGGAGGTGGAGGAAGAGGATGCAGGCATGGATGAGCAAACTGAGGAGATGGAAACACCATGGTGCCACGTTGCCATCCCAGACCCAGTTAAACAGGCTTTGTATCAAAGGAGTAACGTTCAGCAGGACGTACAGAAGGCCCACCCCAGTTTTAGCATCCAAGTGAGAGACGACGGCGTGCACGTCGCAGGACCGGACAAAGCGGAGCTGGAGCAGATAAAAGACACCATTTCAAGCTTCATCGGGAGCATGGTAGAGACCCAGCTTACCGTCGACCCGGAGGTGGCCCAGTTCCTGGAGAGAAAAGACGTGAAGAACCAGCTGCTGCACACCATGACCCGCAGGGGCATGCAGGCGTTATACACGGTGTCGGAGTCTACCGTGCGCGTCACATCCACGGGCCAGAGCTCCGCCGACCAGGCGGGCAGCTTTTTAAAAGCCCAGGTGGGTCAGTTCAGCCTCCCCCTGGAGTCGGAGCAAGAAAGCCTGCTGTGCTGCAGGGAGTGGGACGTGTTCCTGCAGGCTCTGGGCTTCACGGCTGCAAAGGCGCATGCAGGCAACGTGGACGTCCTGACTCTGAAAGGCATGGAGGAGGAGAAGCAGACGGCGATCCTTCAGTTCCTGACTACACCCATAGAACGGGAGACGCTCCTCCCTATGGAGCCCGGCATGCTGAAGTACATCCAGACCCACTGTCACCAGCTGCTGGCTGACATGGACCAGGTGTCCATTTTCCCACTGGAGGCTGAAGATAACTGTGGCTTAAAGGTACGTGGGGGAATAACGCTAGGTTTTTTTTATTTTATTTATTCTTTCATTATTAAATTCAAAGTCTTAGAGTTGATATGCTGCCCTCGTCCATTTCTGTCTTGCACAAATCTGACAGATCCACGGTCAAGCAGTTGCGTGCCAAATGGCGGAGGAGGTGCTGCAGGGCGTGGTCTCATCCGTCTGCACCAGGACCATCACAGTGAACGTCCCCGGAGTGGTTCGCTTTTTGGAGGAGAAGGAGTGTCAGAGCATTCTGAACGAGATGGAGAGAAAGTTTCTGGTGTACATCAGCCTGAAGTACGTGCCCTGGGAGCCCTCACCGCACCAGGTAATGCAACCGTTCTCACATCTGCCGCCTCTCAAGCTATTATTTCCAGCCTTTTCAAGCTGCTGCTCCAAGCTTCCCCTCAGCAGGCCCGTTCTACCTGTTGCTGTCCATTCTAATGAGCCGCCAGTCTTTTTCCCTTTCTTTTTTTTTTTTTTTTCTTACCGGAGCCCGAGGCAAATTCCTCCAGCATACAGAATGCAGAGGCTGCTCAGTTTTTCACAATGAGTCTCACCTTCAGAAGGGTTTATTTTCAGGCCACCAGACACCCAGAGCACCAGTAAAAAGTTTGGAAGCTTCACCTCGTTTCCATTGAATTGCTAAACTGGGTTTAGAACATTGTTTCTAAATGTGTCAAACTTGTTGTTCTATTTAAACGCGACCTGAGTAGCTTTGTCATTCAGGTACATGAACGCCTCGGGAGTCGGATCTACAAATAAACGAACATAAAATAGACACTTATGATTCAATTTTGACCTTAATTTAAACATTTAGTTCTTTTAAAACCTTTAATCAATTCAGTACTGTCCAACTACACATTAGCAAGAACAACAAAAGAATATTTAATATAATTTTAAATTTGAGCTTTTAAAGTAACATTTTTGTGGGGGGCTAATTTCTTCCTTTTTTTTTTTCAATTTTGTTAAAATTGTGTGTATAAGGTCTATGCACCAATCCTTCTCCATGAATATCTCTGTCGCTCGGTTGTAAAAACCGTCCTTGTTTGCCTTCATTTTTTAAAAGTCTGGCTGCTTCAACAGAGATAATCACCATGGAGATGAGTCGCTCTGGACCCGTCCGGCTGCACGTTATCGCTCCTTTCCATGCTGAGAAAATAAATAGAAAGAAATGGTATGGAAAACAGAGAAAGGCGGCGTCCAGTTTGGTAAAATCCTTTAGTTTGGGGACGAGATCTTTAATTTTGTTGGAACAAATGTAAATGAGTTAAACAAGTTAGACTTGTCGGTGCAACACCCATCCCCTAGAAAAAGAGCACACAGCGACGTGCACCTGTTACCCTTTGTTCCTATGGGTCTCAGCACTGCCCCCTATCAGTGTGGCATGGTACTTTAGCCTCACTCTAAACTTTAATTGCGCATTTAGAGCCGATTACAAAGACTAAATGTGTTACATTCATTGTATGTTTTAGACAGACTGTGAAACGTCAGTATGTGTAGTACTTGTGTAATCTAACATTGGCGGAATAAAGAGAGCTTTAGGTTCGTCTCCAATAACCGATTGGCAGGGAGCTAATGTCTGATTGGCAGGGAGCTAATGTCTTCTCTTTATGGAGATGTGCTGACCCTTTTTAAGCCCCATTAGCATCCTGCTCACTGTTGCAACTATTTCAATGGTCTCTATAAGTGCGGGTATGTCCGTGTTGCCCTCTTGAGTGTTGTTCAGGCATCGCCAAGGAAACAAGGGATGTTTGGAGACTGTCCATCATGGTGGACTCAGACTTGCTTTGGAAGCATGTGGGATGAAGCCTTTTTGTTGAAGGGGGCTCTTTACCCGAGAAGACGAGAATGAAACCTGTCCTTCAGTACGATGTAAAACTTACAGTAACAGATGATCCAGCACCCTAAGGGTTCCTGAAAGTCTTTTTCTGTCTGGAACCTGGATTGTTCTTTTGTGTGCAAGCCAACCTGTCTATGTAGGTTACAGCAGCTGAAGCTAAGTGGGTCCTCCTCCTGCAGGCCCTTTTACTGCGATCTGGGGACAGAGATATCTTCTAGAATGCAATTAAAAGCACAGACATCGCGCCCAAATCAGCATTTATCCCCAATTTGTTTCATAGTAGAGAGCTACAATAGACTTTAAAGAAAACGCGCCGATTCCAACTCTTAGAGAGGGAGAGGGAAAAGGAGAGCCCCGAGAGACGTTACTGTCGGCTATCTAAAGTCAACGTTTCAGAGAATTTCAAGGCAGCTAAGCTGTGAAAGTGATATAAAACAAGTATGAACTTAGAAGTTTGGAATACTCCAGAGATCTTTAATAATTAATGCCCGAGCTGTAAAAACAGCATGCACATCTACTGCAGTTTCTGCCGTCCTGTATTTTATTTTATTTTTTTAAAGAGTGAAATCTGAACTATTTACCAGTGTCAGCACTTTTTCTGCTCTGGCTCAGTATGTTCAATTTAGGATAAATGTCCTCTCAAGTTGCCATGATTGTTTTAGTTTTATAGACTGGTCGATAAATTCAAGTACAATTCCGTTTCATATTATTCTGCTGATGAACGTGACAAAAAAAAAGTGAATCGATCTTCCCCGTTTGTCCCAGGACATTTTTGAAGGTGCGTGGAAGATGCTGTCTCAGAAAAACCTCCAGAGAGGCTGCGTGAACGGCTCTGCACATGAGCCGAAAGCCGACTCCATGCAGACGGACTGTAACGGAGCCTCAAACACGGGTAGGCCCGTCTTTTCACCCAAGGCTCATTTAGATAACCACAGCGTCATTCAATCTGTTTTCCTACTTTCAGGCCTTTTAGATGAGGCCAGGAGAATCGTCTCGACTGTTGATCAAAGGCCGGAAGACGGGGTGCCAGCCTCAGACCAGCTCGACGACATGGATGATTTGGATCTGTACACCGCAGACGAACCGGGCGCTTTGACGGCTCAGGACGCTGACGTGGCCGACCGCAGTGTGCCAAGCGGGTTGCTCGCCACGCCTCAGGGAGTTCTGGGCATCAGCAGCCTGGAGGAAGAGGCGCAGCTCTCTTTAGCCATCCAGTACTCTATGGAGTCGAGCCAGTGGTCCCTGCAGGATGAAGAGGAGCAGCTTAAAAAAGCCTTAGAGCTGTCCAAACTGATTCAAGCGGAGCACGCCTCTAGCGCTTCAGACAACAGCCAGCGGCTTCCCCAGCAGAAGGAGAGTGTGGATCTGTCCTTCGAGAAGGCGTTAAAGGCAGCCAACACCCTCCAGCTCCACGTGTTTGCGGGATACAACTGTGACCTGATTCGGGTGGACATTGCTTTCAATAAGAAGGTGAACCAGAGACAGGCCGAGGAGAAGGTGGAGCACAGGAGCGTCAAGAACATGTCCGATTACCACAAGAAATGCTTGGAGATGATCAAGCGGAAGCACGCGGTGGACATCCAGGTTCAGGGAACCATCATTGCTGTTTCCGGGTTTAAGGATTACGTGAATGGAGCACTTTCCGACGTGAAGCTACTGCTGGAGAATATCTCTAACTCTATATCGGACAAGGAAATCCTGAAGACTGTTCAGTGGGTGCACCAAAACCCGGTGACCTTAAAGACCAAAGCGTACTCCCCTGACGCTATAGTGTTCGTTGAGAACGCTTGGAGAATGAAGATGAAGAAAGTTGAGGTCTTGTTCGACAACCAGCCCCACATCATCAACTTTGAGAAGATGCAAGAGTGTAACGTCGCTTCTGGGACGTCAGTGAAAATCTCCAGGAAGCTGCTTGAGTTGGGCGAAGTGACCCAGGATGTGCCAGGTAAACGTGTGGCACCGTAGGGGAGGGTCAGCGCTGCTGGAAAAGTAATAAAAAAGTACTTTTCTTTGAGCGAGGGGAACAACAAGAGTTCAGTTAGTAAACAAAGATGTCCTGCCTCTGTTTCATAATCAGCTAATCTTTATTACGCTGAACATGTGGATTAACTGCAAGCAGCTCTAAGCTAGGGAGGAACTGATCAGTTTTGCGGTCGAATTTCAATCCACGGTTTTTCCCAGATTTTCTCTTCTCAATTCCGATTTCTTTTTAATGGCTACAAGATTCAATTTGAACAAAACTGTTAAGACTTCCTGTTGCGTGGTCAGTAATTATCTCTATCAGGAGAAGATGTATCTTAACTCCACTGTGTGTGAGCAGTGTTGCGCAATTAAACGCTTTAGTTATTTCATTTTGAATCAAATTACTCTCGGCCTGTCTGACAAGTATGATAAGGTTAGTGAGACTTAACTAAAACTACTCAGCTAAATTAATGATTGAAGAGAATTAATGAACTGTGTACACACAAACGAACAAAGGGACAAAGAGAAATGGCTGAAATCCATTACCAATAAAGTGATGCAATGATATCACAGTTCAGTGTGGATGTTTATGCTTCAGAACAAAGTTCATCTTAAGGAATTTGGAATGAGGTTAAATTATCTTCAACTAAATGGTATGTGTTCAGACTCATCCTCAATGCAAGTCAAATGGGTAGATAAAACAGAATTTTGATGGGATATTTCAAAAATGTATTTACCAAATTAGAAATCAATAACGTTCCAGACATTTGATTCTTAATGTTATATAATTATTTCTCATGAAATAATTGATTAGAAAACGGTGGAGGAACACTTGACCGGGGATTGACGAATGGAAGTGTCTTCTAAGCACATTTAGTTCACTGGTAGCTAACAACAAAGCGATTAGCTTAATAGCTTCCTTTGACGTTTCTCAAAATACCAATTATCAGTATTATTATGATTAGCAATGTTTATACCAAAGCTAGTGGAGTTTTATCTGACGATTGTGACATGAACAACAAACTATGTTTTAACAAAGGCAGCTGCCCTAGTGGTAGCTACCAGCAAGCTATTAGCGATCGCAGCTGATGGGACATCGGGGTGTTTATTTTAAGGAACCGTTTTGACCTATTTTCTTAGTGTAATAAGTGGACCGTTGGCGTCCCATCAGTGTTTAAACCCTCGTTGAAGTAAAATTAGTCATAATTTTACCCAAAACACAATATCATCAGGCTCAAAAGATCACTAGCAAGTAGCTTAGTGGCCTGTTAGCGCTAGCTTCAGTTTAGCCTTACACGTCAAACACCAGGAAACAAGCAATGCCCGAGTTGTTTCATCCGCAGCTTTTGTGGAAAAGTCTGCACTGCTTGCGGATGCAGCGGGGGCTCATCTGTCCTCGCTCTGCTTACAAATGGTTCTCTTCGTTTCACTTTTAAACACCTGAGAGAACCTGAAAAATGTGTAACTTTGTCTTCCACCCTCAGTAACAGAGTCCACACTGAAGAGCGTTGGCCACTGGCCAGTCTTGTTAGCAATGAGCATGGTGCGTTTTTTTTTTATTGGAAAACGGCAGGATTTTTTCAGTTGTGAAGACAAAACGGATGATTTTGATCCCCTACTGGATTTCATGTGCTTCTCTAACAGTTTAATAGTAGGTGGCTCTGGTTACACGTTAGAGGCTTTTAACAATACTACAGTGTAAAGGCATAAAAATACGACTTTGCCTTCAACAAACGTGGAAATGTTGGAGACAATAATGAAAAGATTTCTACCAGAGACCTCAACCAATATTGTTTTTCTGTTTTAAACAAACTTTGTGTTTAAAGGTGATTTCAGTCATCTAGAAAGGTGGAAGAATCCTTCTCTGCCAAGCTTGGGACTACCATGTAATTTAAATAGTTTCTGTAGACGTATAAACTCTGACATATACTTGGAGGATTGTACTATGCCGTTGAAGGTTTGACCCAGCTGGTTGTCTTTGCCTGCCATGTGTCAGCTGATTTTTAAAGAACGATAATCTCTAAATTCCTGTCATAACAGAGGAGGAGTATTCTCTTCTGTCACACCTGCCTGACGCAACCAAGATCGACGAGGAATCGGAGGAGTTCCAGGAGGTGGTGAAGACTTTCTACAGCACCATTCAGGAGTACCACAGCAAAATCCGAATCATCCAGGTGAGGAGAGAGGACAAACCCCTCGCAGCAAGTGAACATGCTGTTTCTGTAGTCACCGCTTCGTTTTCCTTCTCCCCCAGGTGGAGAAACTCATGAACCGACTGCTGTTCAATCAGTACAAGCTGAAGAAGGCGAGTGTGCTGCAGCACTCCACTCAGCCGGTGGTCGAGCGGACTCTGTACCACGGGACGGGCGAGGCCAGCGTCAAGGAGATCTGCGTTCACGGGTTTAACAGAAGCTTCTGTGGGAAGAACGGTACGTGTCAGAAAATGCCCGTGCGCTCACTTTGTCTCTTTGTGTCTGAAGATCTGATTTGTTTTTTTGTTTTTTTTCTTCCCTGCACAGCCACGGTTTACGGTCAGGGGGTGTATTTCGCCGTCAACTCCGCTCTGTCTGTCCAGGATCAGTATTCGCCGCCCAACGCAGACGGATACAAGTTTATTTTTGTCTCCAAGGTTCTAACCGGAGATTTCACCAAAGGCAACCACTCAATGAAGACGGCGCCGCTGAAGGAGACTGGAGATATCCCCCTTAGATACGAGAGCGTGACTGACGACATCACCAAGCCCAGCATGTTCGTCATCTTCAACGACACGCAAGCCTTCCCAGAGTATCTGATCACGTGCCAGCGAATCCACCGCTGAAAGCTGCTTCTGAGAAGAGACTCCTGATGGTTTAGTGTTTCCTCTGATTTGAGAAGTGCGTTTTGAAAGGTTGAAAGGGCTTAGACTTAAAAGCGTTCAGCTTGATCAGTGACAATCAACCCTTTATCGTGTCTGTCTTGATGTTTGTTTGTTTTTTGCCTTTGTTTCTGCTAAAATGTTATTAAAAAAACAACGTCAGGAAGGATAGTTGTAATAATACGACGCTAAGCATGTCCTCTCTGCACACTGTGGCTTATTGTCCGATCTTTACTGCAACATTAAAACTTCTTTCAGTCACTTTTCATTGGAACTGCTTCAACGATATTGCTGACGCAGCTTTCCTAAAAAAACAGCTTCTTTTTCTTTTCTTTTTTTTTAAAGCGGGGGTCCTCCGTTCATCGCTCACAGCAGCTGGCGCCCATTTAGCACGATGAGCATAGAAGTAAAACAATGGCCCCTTTAAAAAGAAATTAACCTGTTTTATTGAATTTCATGTCTGAAAAGTCAAACCACTCCAGTCAGGGTCAGGTGTCACTGTGATCGCATGTTCCCTCAGAGGGCGCCATAGGTGCTTGTTGCTCCCCTTGGGTGTTTTAAGGCCTTTGGTTGCAACTTGCAACTCTCTGAAAGTGAGGGTGCTGCACCGCTCGCTGCTGCGCGGCCGCTCCGTTTCGTGGGAGGTGACGGTAGAAAGAAGGGCTTGTTTATGCTACTTTTTGCAGCTATTAGAGCTGTTTTGTCGGTTTCTGCATCCCAAAGCGCGGTTTTGTACAGTAAAGGAAATGCAAAACATCGATGTTAAAGTTTTAAGCAAATGGCTGAAGGCTTGGCAGAGCATGAACACAGTCAGAATCCATCGTTATTTTTTTATAGCCTTTTTTTTTTTTTGTTTGTTTGTTTTATACTAGATAATTATGTACTGTGGCACCTTTGTGAGCTCTTGCATCTTGTCCATTTTGATTCTAATGAAAGGAGGTTATCTGAGCTGTTGCTTTTTATGATGTGGGGGCCATGATTGTTGTCCTCCAGTTCACCACCTTCCTGTCTGCAGCATTGTTGCCGTATCGATTGGCATGGTGTCCACCGTGTCCGTTTAAGGGTTTGAAGTGTTCTTCATGAATGCCTTTACAGCAGTTCGGATTTAGTTTTTTTTTTACATCAGGTTTATAATTTTATTTTTTTAAATAGAAAATTGAATAATTTTTATTCATGTGGAGCTCTTAAAAAAGATTCAAATGAGAAGCTAATGCATTTTTTTTTTCAGCAGTGTTCAGGTTTTCCTGAGCATCTCAATTGCAGAAGAAGTCTTAAATAATTCCTAATGAAGACATGGTTTTCATAGAAGGGTAATAATTATAAAGACTGTTGATGTTTAGTAATGTCTAATAAAATATAATATGACAGAAATCAGTCTTGTCATCATTGAATACTCATCAAGCAGATGACATCATTATGGAAACACAGATGGTTATAAAAGAAAGGTTGTGGAAAACATGTTGAAATGTAATGAGCATTAATGCCTTCAGATCAACGTTACAGTACCTTACAAAAATATTCCCCCCCCCCCCCCCCCCTTGGCTTTTTACCAATTTTGTTACATTCCAACCTATAATTTAAATGTTATTCAATTAAATTTTATTTATATAGCGCCAATTCCTGAAACATGTCATCTCAAGGCACTTTACAAAGTCAAAATCAATCAGATTATACAGATTGGTCAAAAAAAAAAAAAGTCCTATATAAGGGAACCAGTTGATTGCATCAAAGTCCAGACAAGCAGCATTCACTCCTGGAGAAACGTAGAGCTACAGGGAGAGTCGTCTGCATTGTACATGGCTTTGCAGCAATCCCTCATACTGAGCAAGCATGAAGCGACAGTGGAAAGAAAAACCTCCGGCAGAACCAGGGTCAGTATGAACGCTCATCTGCCTCGACCGACTGGGGTTACAGAAGACAGAGCAGAGACACAACAAGACAGACAAAAAAGCACAGAAGCACACATTGATCCAGTAATCTGTTCTACATTAGATGGTAGTAGCGGGTGAGCCGTCTTCTCTGGATGATGTCACAGTTAACAGAACGTCACACCAGGTGTACCTACTATGAAGAAAAAAAGAGAACAAAAAGTTAAAAGCAGAAATATGCAAAACTGGAGAACAGTAGAACTCAGTAGAGTGAGAAAAATAGACCCTGATGTCTTCCAGTAGCCTAAGCCTATAGCAGTAAAACTATAGAGGTAGCTCAGAGTAACATGAGCCACTCTAACTATAAGCTTTGTTAAAAAGGAAAGTTTTAAGATTAGTCTTAAAAGTAGACAGGGTGTCTGCCTCACGGACCAAAACTGGGAGTTGGTTCCACAGGAGAGGAGCCTGATAGCTGAAGGATCTGCCTCCCATTCTACTTTTAGAGACTCTAGGAACCACCAGCAGACCTGCAGTCTGAGAGCGAAGTGCTCTGTTAGGAACATACGGGGTAATCAGAGCTCTGATATATGATGGAGCTTGATTATTAAGGGCTTTATACGTTAGAAGGAGAATTTCAAATAATATTCTTGATTTAACAGGAAGCCAATGAAGGGAAGCTAAAATTGGAGAAATATGATCCCGCTTGTTGACTTTCATCAGAACTCTTGCTGCAGCATTTTGGATCAGCTGAAGGCTTTGAACTGCATTTTGTGGACTTCCTGATAGTAAAGAATTACAATAGTCCAGCCTTGAAGTAACAAACGCATGGACCAGTTTTTCAGCATCACTCCTGGACAGAATGTTTCTAATTTTGGCGATATTCCAGAGGTGAAAAAATGAAACTCTGGAAATCTGTTTAATATGGGATTTAAATGACATGTCTTGGTCAAAAATAACACCAAGATTTTTTACTTTATTACCAGAGGCCAAGTTAATGCCATCCAGATTAAGTTTATTTTTTGAGGTTATGCAATGGATCTGGACAAAATAGTCTTAAATTGGTGAACTAAAATCACACACACACACACACACACATATATATATATATATATATATATATATATATATATATATATATATATATATATATATATATATATATATGTGTGTGTGTGTGTGTGTGTGTGTGTGTGTGTGTGTGTGTGTGTGTCCAAGAGACTTCTTCAGTCTGAACAGTTAGAGCCTTATAATTTTCTCAGTATTTTTTTCCCTGCCTGAATTATTTAGCTGCATCAGGACATAACCCTAAAAAACCTGCAGAGTACAACAGCAGAGACGGGAGTACCTGTATCTGACCGTACAGTAACCTGTACACTCTGGGCTTTTTATGGATGAATGGCCAGGAAAAAGCCACTACTTACTGTTAAAAATCAAAAGGGATGGGAAACAGGAAAGACGTGTGGTTCTGAACAGAGGGATATTCTTTAGCGAAACCTGTGCCAGTCTGCCTGTAATTTGAGACTGGGATGAAGGTTAAACTTCCAGCAGGACAATGACGCCAAGCATATCTCAAAAGAAACTCAAGGGGTTTAAAGGCAAATATTTAAATATGTTGAAATGGCCTAGTCAAAGTCCAGACCTCAATCCAATTGAATCTGTGGTTACACTTGAAAATAAAAGTGAAAACCATCCAACATGAAGGAGCTGGAGGAGTTTATCCTTTAGGAATGGGCAAAAATCCCAGTGGTAAAATGTGGTGAGCTCATAGAGACGAAACGTCAGGTGGGGGACAGTTAGGCATGCTTTTCTGTTATTTTGCACTGTTTGTTGTTTGCTTTATTATAATTTTAAAAAAGTACATCTTATGTTCTGCATGGTGCAAACTCTGAAACAATCGATTTTAATTCCAAACTGTGAGGCAATGAAACATGAAAAGTGCCTAGAGGGGGCGAATACTTTTGCTAGGCAGTGTATGTATCAGATTTCAAAACAAGATAATGCATCTTCTACATGGATTTACTTTAACATCATTCCCACGTTGAAAGATGGTGCCAGCAGCAGCATGATGGGTTAGTCAGTCTTCAATGGATAACAGAAGCTAGCATTGATGGGAGGATCGGTGAAGCTAAGGGCAAGTGTGGGAAAAAAAAATTTTGGAGATTGGAAGAGTGGGCTTGGCCAGAGGCTCAGCTTCCAGCAGGGCAACAGCCCTGAACATACAGCCAGAGCTACAAGGGAATGGTTTAGAGATACACTTTTAAGACTGGCCTAGTCAAAGTCACAGAATCTGACAGTTCTTTTTCAACATCACAACTTCGTATTGGTCTATTACAGAAGATCCCTATAAACTATATAGATATTAGTGATCATAATTTAACATTTGAAGAAAAAAAGAGGTGGGAATATATTAATACGGCGCTGTAATTATCTGTGTGTGTTTTGTTCTCCCATTCTTAAATTGATATTTAAGAAACTGATTAAACATTTCGTATATGTTTTTTATATATAGTTTGTGCATTTAAATGTGTGTAACGATTTTCTACTTTTCTATTTACCAAAAAGGTTTTATCAAATGCATAAAAAACGTTTCTGATTCTGATTTAGAGCAACGTGTCGCATTAACTTTTAGTTTCTTTCAATAGCGACCTTCTCTGCTTCAGATGTTTAAATACTGAACTCTGATCTATCATCAATCCAGGCATAAAATGTTTCTAACCTCTGTGAATCACCATGGTATATAATACTAGACAGAAATTACGGTAATCTTTTTTTTTTGTTTGTTTTTTTAAATATCAATTTTACATAAAAAGTGTGGCTTCATGCCACAGCTCGGGCAGTGGGGTGTCTTTAAAGAGTTGAACTGTAGGGGGCAGTAGCACGCATGCGTGCCTTTGGTCTGCTGTGTGCGAACAAGAACTCTGGAAGCAGCACAACAAAGCTAACTGCCAGGTTACCTGGCAATTAGCTAGAGCGCTAACAGTCATTTTTACACAAAAATACGACTGGACGAATATGTATTAAGAGGCAGATAATAAAGCGTCAAGCTTAGATAACTTGTCCGATATAGGTAGGTTAACAAGTTTAATTCAAAATTAGCTAGACAACCTAAAACTGGCGCTAGTGCATGCTAGCTACTGAGCTGCCTTCACTAGCATGAGGCTAGCTGTCGGAACCGGCTTTTATACACAGTGGTTACCTGAAGCTGCTTGTTGCTTTGCTTGTGTTCCGGACAAACCTACTACGTAATGTATTAAAAAAGAATAAAATGTTCCTAAAATGAATAATAACATACCGCCCCTCGTAGATTTACCCTTAGTTTCCTTGCACACGCTCCTCACGTTGCTCCTTGTGTTGCTGTAATAATAACATGAATTGTCTGTCCTAATAGAGGAGCACTTTAGATTGAACAGCGGCAAAGGGACAGGAGAGGCGCTGACTGCTGTCAGATGCTGAAGGGAACCTGTCAGGATGTATGCTGTGTACAGACAGGCCCACACCCCCACTGCTGTGGAGTTCTCTGTCTACTGCAACTTCATATCCAGCAAGGAGAAAAACCTCGTCATCGCCGGGACGTCCCAGCTCTTCGTCTACAGGATCATCCATGATGTGGAGGTAGTTGTCGGCTCGTATCTGTGTGCGAATGCTATGGAGGCTTTCTTTTGTTGTTGTTGTTGTGTGTATAACATTTGTATAATTATTTCAGAGCACGTCCAAGGCTGACAAGTCATCTGGTAATGCCGAGCATCCCACACCCAGCATGCGTTTCGTGGCTGGAGAAACAAAGGCTGACGAAGATCTGCCCACTCTGTTGCAGATGCTAAAACCCGTAAGGAGAAGCTGGAGCAGGTGGCGTCCTTTTCCCTCTTTGGCAACATCATGTCCATGGCTAGCGTGCAGCTGATAGGGGCCAGCAGAGACGCGCTCCTCCTCAGTTTCAAAGATGCAAAGGTATCCCCTGTCCGAGCCCGTGCGCTGCTAGATAAAACAACACGGAGCCGTTCTGAGTCACTGATATGCGCATGTTTTTGTTTGTTTTTTTTCCTCACCAGTTGGCCGTAGTGGAGTATGACCCCGGGACGCATGACCTCAAGACCCTCTCTCTGCATTACTTTGAGGAGCCAGAGCTCAGAGTACGTACGGTGCCTCACAAAATAGAGGATGTACGCCGCCTGATACAAGGCAACCCTGGAAAGACCTGTTAGAGGTTGTAATAGAGTTCAGATCTAGCCTAGTAGGACAGCATCCTCTAAACATTCAGCCAGAGATGCTATAGAATTTTGATTAGGGCTGGTTGAGAAATCGATCTAATCGATTAATTCGGATTTACAATATTTTAGGATTTACCTTTTGGAAAATCTGGATTTTATTTTGCCAATGAACTGATTGGGCTTCCACGAAGAGCACAGCCTGCGACGCTGGATACATGTTTAGGAAAATATACTGTCAAAATATAATAAAGAGGAAACTTGTTTTTACCATAAGAAGACACACTTACTCATTTACAGTTAGTTTCAAGTTACGCAAGAGAAGTGAGGCCTGTTCTTAGCTCATTGTTTTCATTGTTTACAAGGGCAGGGCTGCCATCTTGTTTTACAAGCATGTTTCAAAGCTTGTATTTAGTTGCACTTTGAATTCAAACTCCCAGACAAAATGCTTTCTTTAATTTGTTTTGGTGGAAAGAAAAGGAGGGGTAAAAATGAATTAGTCGTATTTGGTATAATAAAATAAGAGCTTTTGTTTTTAAGCGGATATCGCCCAGCCCTAGTTTCGATCAAAGCCTGTCCTTTTGTTAGATTGGCCTAGTCAAATCCCCTTAAGCTATTTTAAAAGAAGATTGGGTGAAAGTTTCAGTCTGTGTGAAAAGCTGATATAGAGATACTTCTTTACAGCCTTGCTGTGTAATTCTGGTGAAAGGTGCTTCTACAAAGTATTAACTCTGTGGGGCTGAATGCAGTTGCATCTAAAAGGTTTCTGATTTCTATTTGGAAAAGAAATACTTAATGTGTCCTTTTCTTTCCACGAGAAAACATGCACCGCTTTGCATTTGTCTATCACGTAAATTCTCAACGACGTAGAGGTCGCTGTAGTTATGGCCGTGCAGGAGATGCACAAGAACCCGGAGGAAAACCTGAGATAAACAAGGGAATTGTTTTTTTGCCTGACGTGTGCATTTTATTTATTTATTTTTTTGCATTTTCAGGATGGGTTTGTACAGAATGTCCACATTCCAATAGTCCGCGTCGATCCGGAGAATCGCTGCGCTGTCATGCTCGTCTACGGCACCAAGCTGGTGGTGCTGCCGTTCCGAAAGGACACCCTAACCGATGAGCAGGAGAGCGGCGTAGGAGAAGGGTACGCTGAATTGCCAGCACAACGCCTCAAAAAGATTCCCCACTTCTCTCCGGTTGCTCTCGGGGGGGCTATAATGACAACAATTTTTTTTTGTGTAAACCTTCCGCAGGCCCAAATCCAGCTTCATGCCCAGCTACATCATCGACGTCCGCGAGCTCGACGAGAAGCTGCTGAACATCGTTGACATGAAGTTCCTTCACGGTTACTACGAACCCACGCTGCTCATTCTGTATGAGCCCAACCAGACGTGGCCCGGGTGAGTCAGCGCGCCTCCCAACGTCGGCTTGATTCCCGGCCAGCGGTTATGATCAACAGCCTCTTGTTGGTCGGCCTGCTTTTAACCAACCACCTGGTGCGGCGTGATCCTTCCTCCAGGCGCGTGGCTGTTCGTCAGGACACGTGCAGCATCGTGGCCATCTCCCTCAACATCATGCAGAAGGTCCATCCGGTCATCTGGTCCCTCAGCAACCTGCCCTTTGACTGCACGCAGGTCATGGCCGTTCCCAAACCCATCGGTGAGCCTTCTTTTCACCCGGCTTCCTGGCCCACGTGGAGATAACTCCCCTTTGCCGGGGTGTTGGCTACAAACGAACGTGAACGTGCAAGTCTGTGTGGTTCCTTGGAGTTCTGATCCCGTCACATGTCTTTATAGGTGGTGTGGTGGTGTTTGCTGTGAATTCACTGCTGTATCTGAACCAGAGTGTCCCCCCTTATGGAGTTTCTCTGAATTCTCTGACCAATGGGACCACATCCTTCCCTCTACGTAAGCCAACTCCACCCAATCCGCTTTGTCTGTTACACACGACCCGGCTTTCTTTGTAATCTTGTAAAAAAGTACGGGGCTTTATCTATGAACGCTCCAGAACTGATTAGATGTAGAAAAAAAAACCATACACACACAACTAAATCTAGAAAGAAAGTTGCTGGCACCCTTAAAAGCTTTCAGATTTTTTTTAATTTTTATTTTGGTTATAAAAAGAAATTGTTAAAATAAGCAGAGTAATGATGGACAAAGTTACTAACGTCTCCTTTTAGCTAAGCTGCCACATCAAACCTCGAGGTTAGCATTCTAGCCATCAGTATCTGACCTCCCCAACACACACACACACACACACACACACACACACAGACGAGTAAGGTCATATGTCTGTTACTCTAACCCTGAAAGCTGTTGGTCTTCCAGAACTAAGTCAGAATACCCAAACAGGCTAAATGAGCATCAGACAGAGGTCTGTATTCCACAGCACTTTGGGCTGTGCGTGGGAGCATGTAACTGCTTCCCCACTAACACTATTGCTCTGATTTTTAGCCCACATTTACTTCATATTCAATGTTTCCTTACACAAGACCAGGAAACCTAAAGTTACTCCCAGTGGCATCACTTTGCAAAGCAACTAAAGGACGGCTGGAACCGTCCTGGTTCTGCAAGCAGTTTTTCTAACCTATTAAATCAGCGTCCTTTCATTAACTTGCTACACTGTGAAAACTGTAACATCTCACATTTATTATAACTGCTTTTATGGGCTCAGCTTTTACTCAGCCTTCAGACAGGAAGTTCCTTTAACACCATGAGAATTGTTTGCTGATGGGTCAAAGCCAGCTGGCCGCTCAACCGTCACCTTTCTCATTTAAACATTCTGAACGTAAGTCCTTCAGCCAGAGATGTTTAAAATCCCAGGTCTCTCCTCCGGTAATTCAACCTTAATGTTATACTGGTTTGCTACGCAGCATGGAGAGTCTGGAGCTGGGTTAACTGTTTCCCTGACCCCGAAAAGGAGGAAAAATAAGATAGAATATGGAAAAACATTAGTTTTTACAGACCTATTCTCTAAAGGTTTTATCCCCCAGCCCTCCCACGCACAAGATAAATATTTCAGATTGTTATTCTACATATTTTTACTTGGACAGATCAATTTTCTCAAAAACAACAGGAACCGATAATCATTTCAGCTTTTAGATGGGTAGTCTGTGTGATACTGCAAATCCACTTTTGGACATTCAGCGATTATCTCTAAAGGTTGTGTTCTTGATTCACAGGCGTGCAAGAAGAAGTAAGGATCACGTTAGACTGTTCTCAGTCCGACTTTATTGCCTACGACAAGATGGTCATCTCGCTAAAAGGAGGGGAAATGTGAGTTGTTGTACCAGTCGTCAGAATATATGCTGACATCTGGGATCTGTCACTGACTGTCGTTGCCTTGCAGCTACGTGTTGACGCTCATCACAGACGGCATGAGGAGCGTGAGGGCTTTTCACTTTGACAAAGCTGCAGCCAGCGTGCTCACAACATGTGTGAGTGCTTAAGTTTAAATGTTAGCAGCACCAGTCTCACACACACACACACACACACACACAAAAACCCTCTTCAGTTCTTCCTTGTCCAAATGTAGACAGCACGACTGGAAGAACGCAAAGTTTAAACGTTTGTGTCAGTATAGGTCAAACTCGCCAATCCAGCGGTCATGATGAATGCCTCACGGTGCGCTTTCCCTCCTCCAGATGGTAACCATGGAGCCCGGCTACCTGTTCCTCGGTTCCCGCCTGGGAAACTCGCTGCTCCTCAAGTACACCGAGAAGCTGCAGGAGACGCCAGCAGAGGAGGGCAAAGACAAGCAGGACAAAGAAAAGGAGAAAGAGACAGAAAAGCAGGCAAGTTGGGCCTGCAGAACCCACGGCAGGCTGACTTTATACCGTGTGTTCACAGAATGAATTCCCACTATAACATTTGGCTGCTTGTGATTTCCAGGAGGAACCCCCCATCAAAAAGAAGCGCATAGAGTCTTCCACCAACTGGACAGGTGCGCCCCGCTGTCGCCTCCTGTCGTAGAATAACGCAGCGCCGTTGTCTGGCCGGCTTCATGTTTCTTTGTTGGTTTCAGATGAAGTGGATGAGATCGAGGTGTACGGAAGCGAGGCCCAGTCAGGCACTCAGCTGGCTACCTACTCGTTTGAGGTGAACAGCTCAACGTCTTTCTACGTAATCAGTCGTTACGTGTTTTGTACAGGATGAATGAAAGTGGGAATTTCTTTACGCTGTTTTGAATGGTTGAAAACAATTCAACCGTTTTTTTTTAGACGGATCTCTACACATACATAATCGCACACAATATAAATTCAGTGTTATATATTCAGTGTCTAAAAAAGTCGGATTCTAGTGAGACTATAATTCCTTCCATATTTATAGACTTGTTTATTTGACAGAAGTCTACAATTGCAAAAGTATTCATGCCCTTACGACCTCCAAACTTCAATGTAGTTTATTGGGATTTTGCGAAAGACAACGAGAAAATAGCGCCTAAGTGTGAAGGGAAAGGAAAAGGGTTCATGGCTTTTAATGTTTTATTCCAGGAACCTATTGTGGTAGGTGTAATATTCAATTTAACAAACTGAACTCAGAATTCACCTAACAGCGTGATGAAGACCAGGATAAAGTTGTGGAGAAGTTTAAAGCAGGAGAAGACGCATCAGAATCGACGTAAGAAAAGACACCTTTAGTAACGTCTGTTGCTGCTGGATTGTGGGAAACATTCCAGATCTCTAGTCCTGGGAATCGTAGCCAGATGCTCCTTTACATTAATGCCAGCAGGAAATATAGCCTACCAAACGAAAAACGTATTACAATAAAGT
This sequence comes from Fundulus heteroclitus, assembly GCF_011125445.2. NCBI lineage: Eukaryota > Metazoa > Chordata > Actinopteri > Cyprinodontiformes > Fundulidae > Fundulus > Fundulus heteroclitus. The sequence continues at coordinate 756,582 of NC_046373.1, forward strand.
TAATTTATTATTTCATAAAATGTTCACTGTATAAATATTTCAAACAACATAAAATATTTACCCAACTTGCCTTCTTTTTATCTTCACTTAAACTAGATTTCCCATCAGAACAGCCAATCTCGTGAGCAGCCGATTGCTAGGCAACCTCTTGTGGGTCACATGTCTTTTGACATTTTTCACCGTTTAAAAAAATGGACATCTCCTCGTCCGTTATGAACAATTTTTCTAGCAGAAACTGCATTTCAATGCAACAACCACTGAAGAAGAACTACCAAAGCAGCACAAGGAGACTATCCTCCTGTTTAAAGTTGTTTAGCGGTGATAACAAACATGTAGAAGAAGGTGTACTGGTCAGATGGGACCAAAATGTATCTTTTTGGTCTAAATTCGGAATAATCTGTTTGGTAGAAGGCTATGATCATAGCTCTCAACTCTCACGCATTGACCGTGTGACACACGCATTTCACTGACTCCACACGCTCACACGCAACACATGGCATTTCACACGCAAACATGGAATTTCTCACGCATAAAAATCACAAAGCCCATCTGGGCTGCGGAAGACAAAACTCCGCCTTCTGCTGAGCTGTTTCGGCTTCTTTCACAGCTTGTGGCCATCAGTAATTCCTGCTGCAGTTCTTTTTAACAGAGCAGCAGGAAGAGTGATCAGAGTTATGAATAATTTTAGTCTTAACAGTGGTGAAAGTGAGCCGGTAAGGTCCTGTACCGCGTACACAGGAGGGGGGGGGGGGGGGGCGAGGGGGGGGGGGGGGGGGGGCGGAGCTGCTGGCAGATGACCGGTTCATTCAGAACCAGTCATGGCTGCACGCTGATCATAAAACAGTTCTGCTAACCAGATGCAGTTTAAAACGCCACTTAGTCTGTTTATAAGTTTCGTTTTTATTAATTCTGCATTTTTTACCTACATGCACCGTATTTCTGTGCCTCCGCGCTTGCTGCTCTCCCCCCCTCCCCTCCCTCGGAGCAGGTGCTTTCTGGGCGTCAGTACGCCCAGAGCGCGCTAACGAGAGCAATAGAGATTTGTCTGATCAGCGCGGCGACTGACTGAGAAACCTGTCGCTGTGAAAGGTGATGAGAATGTTATAAACTGTAACAGTCTAGAAATGCATTGAGCTGAAAAGAGGGAGAGATCAGCAGCTGGATCGTGCGTAAAGACACAGCGGGAACCTCTGTGTGCTTCAGTGTTGCTGCTGAGGGGATCATAAAGGCTTGATGAAACTCAGCCTGATTCACCAATCAGGTTATAGATTTACAATGATAAACAACCCATAGATGAATGTGTAACAGTATAATAATTCGGTCAATAATTAAAATCTACTTAATTATATTCAGTATTATTTCAACAATTGTGTATTATTTATGTTTTAATTCATTAACTGAACAATAAAGTATTAATATGTCTCTTTCTCTTTTTAACACAAGTAATACATGTCTACTTCATTGTCTGGTGGGATAAAAATGAGATGGAGTTGACTCCACCGGCTCTTCCAGGGTCCTGTTAGCCCCGCCCCCAAACAAGCCCCGCCCCCAAATTAGCATAATCTCACTCCTAACTTTTGATAAAAGTTGAGAGGTCTGGCTATGATTGAACATCACCCTGAACCATCCCTATTGGTAAAACATGGTCGTGGCTAAGGTTGTCAAAATAATGTATGTTGATATAATCCAAACTAAAATATATTATTCAAAGATACCCATTTGCATCAAAGTCGATATAAACTAACCCGTTAAAATTTTTCCATATTGTTGCTCTTTTTCTGACCACTGCACTTCCATAACAGACATTCAGTCGTTCATTTCAATGATCTGTTCAATAAAGTTTAAACTCTGCTAACATGTCATTAACAGCCATAAAAAAATAATATGCAACCCTCTTTAGCTGACAAGGCAAACACAAAGGCGTTGTTCGAAGCAACTTTTCCTATGCGGTAGAGGGACAAGAAAAAAAAACAAAATGCTAAACACGCTAAGCTATCACTAGAAGCTAACATTACGGCATTGAAGATTAAGAGCTTCTTGGAAAGGTCAGTAAAGCTCCTGTATCTGCAACAGTGAAGCACTAAACCTCCCAGACGACGTAATCTAACACTAGCTGGTTAAACATTAGCTTCACAGCTCCCCATCTCCATTACTTCTCCGTTAAAGCTATTGTAGGCTAATGTGGCTAATGATAACACATGTTATGTTGAAGCCAGACCGGAGCTGTTTACGCTGGTTTAAATCCAGGGACATTTATATGTTAGAGTGGCCCAGTCAAAGTCCAGACTTAAAGAAATGTTCCAGTATGATGCAAGACTTTAATGATTACTGTTTGAAAACTTCATGGTGGAACTGTAATTAGTTCCACCTTGAAGTTACGCCGTATTAGCCTGGCCAGCCAGACTAATACGGCGTATCAGTCCGGTAAGGAGCTGGTAGAGTCTGATTTCAAAGCAGGACTAACAGGGTCAGAGTTATCAGGTTCGAACCAATCGTATAACTACAGATGTAATAAACTCCAAGCGATGCACTCTGTTTTTTCAATTTGTAGTCCGTGAAGCATGTCATGCTATCGAGCAAACTCTCCAGTGAACGATTTTTTGCTGCTTTTGTTTAAAAAATATCAGAGGATACATGATGAACTCTCCAAGGCACCAAGCAACAAAAATCTCTGTGTGTATCTTGACTGTTATGGCAGCTGAATAACGCTGCTGCATTATGGGTAATTCTGCTGCTGAGAGTGACACATCGGAACCAATCACAGCGTGATTGGTCCGGTCTGTTTTGGGCCTGAGGGAATGAAGCCAGACTGACTGTGTTAGTCCGTCTGCCTGGTCAGGCTGTAAGAAAATACCCCCAGTTCTTTCCGACTGGTGCCAAATACTGTTGAGCTGGATGTCATAGTTTGACCTTGTGTGAAAGGGAAGATTACCAAACCCAGCAGGGTTTTAGTTTGCATGGGAATGGAAAGGGAAAAAAACAGAAACAACCTGCAAAGAGTTGTTTCTGTTGAAGTGGGACAGTTCACAGGGAACATAATTGTGTTATTTTCCTGCAGGTGTGCGACAGCATCCTCAACATCGGCCCTTGTGCAAACGCTTCCATGGGGGAGCCTGCATTCCTGTCTGAAGAGGTAAACACAAATTATAACTATCCTAACGCGAGACAGTTGTCAGAATAAAATCGACAGCGTAAAAAAAACGATTTTCCTCCTACAGTTTCAGAGCAACCCTGAGCCGGACCTGGAGGTGGTTGTGTGCTCCGGTTACGGTAAAAACGGGGCGCTGTCTGTCCTCCAGGTAAACCCTCGTCTCTGCACTGGCGTGCTGTTTTGTGCGCCCGCTTAACGGCGCTGCACCGTCCTAAAAACCTGCGGTGGCGAGGGCCGTCCGCCGCAGGTCCTGTGACGGTGCTATAGTGAAGTCTGGGTTTACCAGGGCTGCCTCAGAGATCCATGGAGTAGCCTGTAAACACCCCAGACACAGCTCCCACATGCTTCTGCCACATTTCACATGCTGTGTTTCTCACATCCCTTCACTCATGCCTTTTTTTGTTTCCATTCTAACCGCAGAGAAGCATTCGACCTCAAGTGGTCACTACTTTTGAATTGCCAGGTTGCCAAGACATGTGGACTGTCGTCTCGAGCGAGGTCAAGGAAGATAAAAAAGTAGGGATTTGTTTGGAACGGGCTGAGGTTTTCCTCACCTGTTAAACTCGACCCGTCCTCACCTTTTGCTCTCTTGTGTGTTTCCTTCTAGGCCGCAAAAAGCGACGAGTCAGAGGACGGAGCAGTGGCTGAAACTAAGGAGGACGGGGAAGAGGGAGAGAAGGACAAGGAGGAGCCGGAGAAAGAGGAGGCGAAGGCCGAGCATCCCCTGGAGGACGACGCCAAAAAACACGGCTTTCTCATCCTGAGCAGAGAAGATTCGACCATGGTAGGAACACGCGCCGCGCCGCTAACCTTTATTGGCTCCCCTGGTAAACATGTGGGAAAAAGCCTAAAGCACACGCAGCCTTTATTGCTGTAGCAAACTCACACTGAGCAATTTGGAGAAGTCCAGCCTCTGAACTCAGTACATTTATTCAGTGAGTGAAAAATTTGATTTCAAGAAATAATTATTTTGAAAAAAAACTGCATGTGGAACAATTGTTCTTCTGCTATGAATACTACGGCAGCACTTCTACAGAATTTCTCTGGGTTAGATCTACCAGTTGCTCTAGATCAGGGGTCCTCGGGGTCCGGCGTCCTGCAACCTTGATGTGTCCCTGGTCCAAGACACCCGACTAAAATAATCAGGTCATCAGCAGGACTCTGGAGAAGTTGATGGCAGCCTGAGCAGCTAATTCAGGTGTCTTGGACCAGGGATACATCTGCTCTAGATCATCCAGAATCCTGGTTCCTCTGTGCCTCTCTAGGCACTGAGACGGCTATGGGGCTGGTTGAATTTGGGTCCGTGCAACCATCCAGTCCTCATTCGTTCTCAATCATTATCCTGTTGAAAGATACAAAGGTGCCTTTTTTTTTCACTCAACTGGCTGTGGCCGCCTGATTTTTGTATAAAGTGTAGTTGTATATCAGAGCTCATGATGCCCAGGGTCTCTTAAAGAAGAAACAAACCCAAAGCATCTGTCCTCCTCCACCGTACCCAACAATAGGGACGGAGATGTGTTTGCACGTAGCTTAGCAAACTCCACGTTTAGTCTCTCATTGCCACCCCAGGATTCCTCTCTTTGCTTCACTTCCCCACTGGTGAGCTTTTTTATTTTTTTTATTCTTTATCACTTTAAGGCTTTTGTACAAATCTTTACCAGGTGTGCCGATAAATGCGGAGCGCTCTTTGTCTTTGGCCTTTTTCATATTCTGTCTCATTCTCATCCTTTAACAAATACTAATCTACTGCCATTTTATCTGCAATGCTTGCTTGTAGATCCTTCAAACAGGTCAGGAAATTATGGAGCTGGACACAAGTGGGTTTGCTACTCAGGGGCCAACGGTGTTCGCTGGAAACATCGGCGATGACCAGTACATCATCCAGGTCTCACCTATGGGCCTTCGTCTTCTGGAAGGAGGTTAAATAACATCCCCTCTCCTCATATAAATTTACTTACGAAAAGAAACACTAGTGCATGCAGAACGCTGCCACAAACCTCACATCTTAATTCCAGTAGGCCGATGAAAGTGTTTTTGCCACAAACCGCTTTGTGACTTTCTTTGTCTGCACGCTGCTTTCAGTCAAACAGCTCCACTTCATCCCGGTGGATCTGGGCTCTCCCATCGTGCATTGCTCCGTGGCGGACCCCTACGTGGTTATCATGACGGCGGAGGGCGTGGTCACCATGTTCGTGCTGAAGAGCGACTCCTACATGGGCAAAACGCACCGGCTGGCCCTGCAGAAACCCCAGATTTCCACGGTGAGTGAAGACAAGCAACCAGATCGTCAAATTTTCAATCTGGTTTTCACAAATCACGGCGTTCTGTGAGAACGCTAAAGGCTCAGCGCCGTCGTGTTGACATGTCTGTTTCTGTTCCAAAGCAATCCCGCGTGATCGCACTGTGTGCGTACAGAGACGTGAGCGGGATGTTCACCACAGAAAACAAGACGAGCTCCTCCAACAAAGAAGACTTCATGACCCGGAGTCATTCAGAGGAGGAGATGGTGTACCAGGACCTCAGGTAGGAACTCCCATCGCCATTTCTGAGCCCCCCCCTCAGCCCGCTCATCAGGAGAGGCAGAAACACGTTGATGATGCTTTAATTGTTCACGCAGCAACACAGTGGATGATGAGGAGGAAATGCTGTATGGAGAGTCCAGCACCAACGCCGCATCTGCGAAAGAGGAAATGAGCCGCGGCTCCGGTGGACCCGGGGGGCCCGCAGGAGCCACGGCTAATACGGGTGACGGGAGCTCGGGCAAATCGGAGCCATCCCACTGGTGTGTGATCATCAGGGACAACGGTGTGATGGAGGTATGCCTGTTTTCTTCCAGCTGTCTGGGGGAAAGCAATCTGGGGAACCATTTAGACACGTATCGAAAAAGATTTTTCAGCAGCGCCTCGTTCCTTTTATCAGCTGAAGACGCAAAGATCAGGAGAGGCGTCTACACCTGAGTACTAAATCCTGTGGGCAACTTTAGCTCTGCTCTCTGAGCTAAACAGAACTTAAATCAGGGCTGCCAGAGATCTGAGTCTTTATTAATCTCTCCTGGTTCTTTTTTACTGGCTCGTTTGCTGGAGCTTCCTCGTGATGCAGCCAAAACAAACAAGCATGAATCATATGTTTTACCCCAAAACTGTTAATTACACATAAATTAATCTTCTCATTGTTGATAGAGATACACCAGTGAGAGAAACCGTTTCCTCTTTAACAACTATTGAATAACATCGAAACACAAACAGTTTAGCAGCACGTTACAGTTAAGAGAAACAGGTTTTTCCTCAGAAACAGCCCAAAGTAACAGAACGGTCACTGAAAACCTGCAAAGACCGTAAAGTCCCCCAAATGAAACCCAATTAGAAAGGTCCCACCACCCCCACCTACGCAGGAAGATCACATTATGCAGAAAACGATTACACATCTGTAGGTGTTCAAAGTTAATGTTCTTAAAATTATTAGCCTTTCTAAAGAGCAGCAGATGGCGTCCTGAGCCGTCTCTGTCTACGCTCCCAGTTTCTGAGGAGGGCTGCCACAGAGGCAAAAGCACGGAGCCTTTATTAGCGCTGCAGGTGCCAGCAGAGTCTGTTCATTAAAGCGATAAATGTCTAAGTGACCAGCTAGTTATCCCCGACAGAATCGGTACCGCTTGTGTCAGAAGCGCCGGATCCAGTGAGATAAACGTGTCCTTTTCTGTTTCAGGGTGTTGCAACAGAAAATGACACATCTGACTTCCTGTGGTGCCCCTCATGATTAATTCAGTTTACCAAGAACGTTTGCCTCATACCAATATGAGGAGGATCACTTCTGTTTAAACTGGACCATTATAAACATTAACGCTCCATACTGCACGTTCTCAACAAGTAAACGGCTCTATGGTCATTTTCAGATGTCCTACAAAAATACCATTTGCTTTGATTGTCTCACATCACCAGAAGTCTGTGGAAACCAAACTCCAACTTCTTGAGTTCATCGATGAAAGCAGACGGCTGGGTTATTTTTTTTGTCGCTAGACAGACCGCACAAATGGAGCCTACGAAACAGACTCCAAATGTAAAGAGTTACGCTTCAAATTATTCTAAACCCCTTCAGTTGTAGATTTAAAGAGATTTTTTACTCAATCAAGGACTAGAAAGGAAAAGAGGCAGGTGTCTTTCAAAATATAACCGTGTGTAAAGAAACATGATGGAGAACGAAACATAAAAAGAGAGACAGACAGATGAATAGATGAGAGACAGAAGCTGGCTGCTCATTTAAAGCTGTATTCTGGGATATTAATGGAAAGTTAAGTGGAAGGAAAACCTTAACCACAGCCCAACAAAAAAGAAGTCACTCAACCTACACAGCGCACGCAACCCCCCCAAACACACACGTCCACACACCCCAGTATGTAGACTGTTGTCGCCAGGTGGGAGATTTCCTAAATATATCTTTTAATCCAGCACGTTCAGCTGTGAATAAAACTGAGCCTGGATAGCAGGTTGTTGTAACCAGTGTCCCTTCATCCAGCTTCCTAGAGTTGTAGTGCTTCTTCTCACCGCACCCACCGTACCTGTTTCTGCAGTACTAGTAGCTAACGGTGCGTTCACTGGCAGGAGGAAAGGTTGGACAACTAGGGCCAATTCTTAGCCGGGCCGCCCTTCTCTAAACGCTTAATGCTCCGGAGCCTTCCACACATTTCCTACCATAACGTATGTGTATTATTTTATGCCCCCTGCTCTGGTCTCTCATAAACAGATTTTCCAGCTGCCAGACTGGCGCCTGGTCTTCCTGGTGAAGAACTTCCCGGTGGGCCAGAGGGTTCTGGTGGACAGCTCCTCTGGCCAGTCAGCCGCGCAGGGCGACGGGAAAAAGGAGGAAGTGGCCCGGCAGGGAGAGTTCCCGGTGATCAAAGAAGTCGCTTTGGTTTCACTGGGCAACAATCGCAGCAGACCATATTTGCTGGTGAGTTGTTGGTTTTTTTTTTTTTTTACACACGCCCACTTCACTCGGCGGTTAAGCAGGTCCCAGCACCAAAACCTTTTGTTTTGCAGGTCTACGTGGAGAACGAGCTCCTGATTTACGAAGCGTTCCCGTACGACCAGCAGCAGCCGCAGAACAACCTGAAAGTTCGCTTCAAAAAGGTACCGTCCCCAGGCGGCAGGCGCGGCGCCGTCACACGCCGGCCCGTCCTAACGCCGCCTCCCTCTGCCTCTCTGAGCAGGTGCACCACAACATCAACTTCAGAGAAAAGAAGTCCAAGCTGAAGAAAGACAAGAAGATGGAGATGGGCGCTGCCGAGGAGAGCCCGGCGGTGAAGAGTCGCATCTCTAGGTTTCGGTACTTCGAGGACATCTCCGGTTACTCAGGGGTATGAAAGCAGACGTGTGAAGAATGCTTAGGGAGTTCATTTGACGGCATAAAGCCTTAACTTCCCGCCCTCCCTACCTGCACAGGTATTCATCTGCGGCCCGTCTCCTCACTGGATGCTGGTCACCTCCAGAGGAGCCCTGAGGCTCCATCCCATGAGCATCGACGGGCCCATCGAGTCCTTCTCGCCCTTCCACAACATCAACTGTCCCAAAGGCTTCCTGTACTTCAACAAGCAGGTACAGAGAGGACGCTTTAATTCAGCTAAAGTCTCAATTACTAATCAATGTGTTCATTTACCTACTAAAGCATAAACGTATGCTTAGCTTAATTCAGTTGGGCTGTTTGCATTGACTTTAGCTAGATTATAAATTCGATAAAAAGGATTATTTGATGACATCTTCCAGCCATTTCCACTTAAAACCTTAGATCTACCCATCATGGGCACTAACGTCTGTTAATTTTGGTCTTTTATTCATTTTAAGCGTTCTTTCTTCAGGGTTGACTGATTATATCCACGCTTTTATTTTAAAGAAAGAAGTCTGGTCCCAGTTCGATTTGTTGTTTGATTTCTCAGATACACAAAGACTCAGATTTAGAAAGATGCCTTCGATTATACACTAAATGCTGGAGTCAAAAAAAGAAGATAGTCACTTTACAGAAACCGGACCAGTTTAAAAAAAAAAGCTAAACCTTTCATGGAGGAATGAGAGCTTAGGGAAAAGTATGTTCAATTCCCGCTCAAAGGCTGTTTTTAATCTGACAAACAGGCCTCTTAGGATTGCATATTCAAATTTAAGGAATATATAGATATAAATCCACAGTGATTTATGTTGAAAATGACGTGTTCAGGGTCCGTCTCACCGTTTCCCGTCTTCTTCCACAGGGGGAGCTGAGGATCAGCGTCCTCCCCACCTACCTGTCCTACGACGCCCCCTGGCCCGTCAGGAAAATCCCCCTGAGGTGTACGGTGCACTACGTCTCCTACCACGTGGAGTCCAAGGCAAGCAATTCAGCTCATCAAGCCTTCCACGCTCCTTAACGCCTCCTCTCTGGCAACCCCAGGCAGAATGAAGCCACATGGGTGGAGGCGCTTTGAAAAGTTTGACATGAAAGGCTTCAGGCCTTGAAGTTCTTTCACAGCATAAAAAGGAGGGGAAAATCAATGCGAGCGACTCTGAAGAGATTATTCTTTGATGCTAAGGTTGCTTTTTTTTTTTTCCTTCTCTTCTTCTGGATTTCAGGTGTACGCTGTGTGCACCAGCGTGAAAGAGCTGTGCACTCGCATCCCCAGAATGACGGGAGAGGAGAAGGAGTTTGAAACCATGGAGAGAGGTCAGAGAGAACGCACACTTTCTGGGGGTTTAAGCGTTCTGCGCACTAAGACAGGCGCAGGAACGGCAGACATGCTGTCTTTAAAGGGTTTCCAGGTTTATACGGATTAGTTTCTAGGGTTTCTTTTAGTTAAATGTTTCTGCTCAGACATTTTTCTATATCGAAGTAAGTAAAATGTAGTTTTCAAATGATGTCATTATTTAGTGAAAAAACGATCAGACGCTTATCTGGCTGGAAAGTAAGAAAGCTGGTAGCTGGTAGTGGCTGCCATGGAGCGTTGACAGCGAGTCTTTTCACTGTGGATGAATTTCTTTTCTTTTCTTTTTTGTAAAACTGACATTGGTTTGGCCAAATTGTGGAGAATGAGTGGCCTACTTATGTTCCTAGCGTAGCATTAATCCGATTTATCAGAAGTCATGGTCCCATCAGTTCTGGCACGTCGACCAGGTCCTGAAGCTACAGGTCCATCACAGCGGCCAGTTTCAGCGTGTAGTCCTTAGATTCCTGAAATGGTCATTTTAAACCATTTAACTGGAATTAACTGGATTCACACCAACCAGAAAGTTATTTTGTTTCTGGATCCATCCTAAAACCTTGGTGATCCTTTTTTGTCAAACATGAGCTGAACCTTTGTGTTCGATTTGGCCAACGGTGACTTATGGCCCAGCATGCATCTGGTTATTGTTGACTCATGAACTCTGAGCTTCACCGAGGCCAGTGAGACCTGCTTTAGATGTAGTTATGCACGATATATCGGTACTAACATTTATTTTATTTTTTTTTGGGGGGGGGGGATTTTTTGCGGCTCTAGTGGCTCGCTTTTTCCGAAAGTAGGCTGACAGGAAGGGGGGTAGAAGAGGGGGAGAGACATTCGGCAAAGGACTGCAGGTCGGATTTGAACCCGCGTCGAGGACTAAGGCCTCTGTATATGGGTCGTGCTACCCGCTGCGCCACATGCGCGCCCGGTACTAACATTTTTTAACATATCTGTATCGTGCGGTAAGTGAAACTGGGCCGATATCAACAGCCAATGTTTATTTCCATCTAGTTGCCTTCTGTGCCAGGGTTTCAGGAAGGGGAGGGGTTTTTTTAACCATGTGGTTTTTGTCCAGTCATGTGATGGGTGACTGCCAGGGTGTGGGGTTTTAAGCACAGATGCAATGTCAGCAGTGTCACAGTTATCAGTCGTAACCGCAATATTACAATGGGATGTGGATATCGGTTGTTGGTCCTTTAATGACCCAGGGGTGGGTAGCTGGTGTGCTCTTGGAGTGGTTTTGGTGGACCAGCCACTCCTGACAAAGTTCTCCTTACATGTTTTCTCTATTTGTGGGAAGTCGTTCTCACGGTGGTTCTCTGGAGTCCCAAAGCTTTATTAATAAAGGCCGTTTCCAGACAGGTAGGTTAGGGACCTGAACTTCTAGAGCTCAGGGTGTGATGTGTTGCTTTTGGAGATTTTGAAACCTACTTTATTGTTTTGCACAGGTCCTATTTATTTTATTGGTGGCAGAACTCAGGCCAGGCTGGTGAAATTGAAATAAAAAAAGTCGGGTTAATGATTAAAAATGAGGTTGACTGTTAAATCATGAAGTAACAAGGGGGTAAAAACTTTTTTACTGTATTTGTTCTTCATCCATCCATCCATTTTCTGACCCGCTTAATCCCTCATGGGGTGGCGGGGGGTGCTGGTGCCTATCTCCAGCGTTCACTGGGCGAGAGGTGGGGTACACCTGGACAGGTCGCCAGTCTGTCACAGTGTATTTGTTCTTATGACCAATAAAGTTTGTTCTCTTTCTGAGACTTCTTCGAGCGATGTTTCAGCTTTGGGTAGCTCCTGTCTTCACCTCAGCACGTGTTCCTTAGGGTTCAGTCCTTTAGAAGCCCTGTTCCTGCCTCATCATCATTTCCCTGCTTTTCCTCTCTGCAGACGAGCGTCACATCAACCCTCAGCAGGAGAGGTTCTCCATCCAGCTCATCTCTCCTGTCAGCTGGGAGACCATTCCCAACACACGGTAAATCCTCCCATGGAAGCTCTCTGAAGCGCTGGAGTTCTGCTGCTGCCTGTGCTCCTCTCACCGGGGCCCCCTTAGGGTTGGGGCTTGTATTCGAAAAGGTCTCCCCTGTTTTAATAAAGCAGAAGACAACTGAGTCGGTCTCACTTGGCGGCTTGCATTTCCTTCAGTCAGGGTAGTTTATCCAGATCTCAGCTCATAAGAACCCTGCAATCGGTACTTAAAGCTGCGACTGCTTCACCTCCAGGTTAGAGAAGTAACACTTGCTTCCAGGGCATCTCTGCTACTCTCAAAAAAGGTGCAGAAGTCACGTTTATTACTTCAGAGTCTCTTTTTATGTGACTGAGCTGTTACCTGTAGAAGAGTCAGGCTTAAAAAGGCTAAACGAACAAACCCTGGATTATAGAGTAATCGTCTATAATCTATATAGACAGCAAGGGCCGGAGCACAGTTTCCGGGGCGACAGTGGGTTGATGGGTTGAGTAGTCGTCTGAAGAGGTTGAGGGTTCGATTCCAGCTTCCCCTTGCCACATGTCGATGTGCCCCTGAGCAAGACACTTAACCCCAAATTGCCTACCGAGCTGCGTCTCGGTGTATAGGGAGTGCTGGCCTAAGGGTTAGAGCAGTGCGCTTGCACTCAGAGAAGGTTGCAAGTACCCGGTTCGATCCCCACAGCCTGCACTCTGGGTCCCTGAGCAAGACCCTTAACTCCAGAACGCTCCCCGGGCGCCACACATGGCAGCCCACTGCTCCCCAAGGATGATGGGTTAAATGCAGAGAACAAATTTCGTTGTAATGTATGTTTCAATGACAATAAAGATGATATTACTATCACTATTACTTTAGTAAAGGGCCTAACAGCGGAATGGTAGGATCATCACTGAGGTTCACTTTGACCTTATTGGTGTAATATTCTCCTTCCAGCTGGTAGTGAGGGCAATGAACGCTTGCTTACTGAGGAGTAAACGTTTAGCGCTTCCAACATTCCAAGAATGGCAGACCAGGGCTGCACGGCGCTAAGATCTGGCAAATATTGAGACGACGGCATCAGTTGCTCTTCGTCGTCTGGGCTTCTCCTGATATCTAGCATTTTGGGAAACGTCATTAATGTCTGACGTGAGCGTCAGCTGGCCGGACCCCAGCCAGCTGACAGCACCAGGAACGTACCGGTCAACAATCCCCGAATTAATTTCGATAATGACGTCAACGTGAGCCTAAATGACCCAACACGTCTTTCTACAGCCTTATATTCAGAAGAGCGTGCGTTCTAAGTAATGTTTTAGGTGAGACGTTTAGAGCAAAGTTAGCCGGTGAAGGTCATCAGGATGTTAAATAAGCCACATTAGGTTGATGAAAGTGTTAGCAGTAGCTAATGTAATGGGGAACTGGTAAAACAAAGGTTACTTCACTTGGTTTTTGTGTTGATAAAAAACTGGTTAACTGGAATTAGCTGCCTTTAAATGCTTGAACGATTAATAATGTAGCATTTAGTGGATTAGCAGAAATAGCAATGGACTCTGGATTATGCTGGAAGCTTTAAAAACAAGCATGCTAAGCGTAGCTCTCTGTCTCCCTAAGGATCGACCTGGAGGAGTGGGAGCATGTGACCTGCATGAAGACGGTGGCTCTGAGGAGCCAGGAGACGGTGTCCGGGCTCAAGGGCTACATCGCAGCGGGCACCTGCGTGATGCAGGGGGAGGAGGTCACCTGCAGGGGCAGGGTGAGGGGGGCTCGCAGCCCTGCCGGCACAACGTCCCTGCTGGGCGCCGTGCGCTCGTCTCACCGCGTCCGCTTTGTCTTCAGATTCTGATCCTGGATGTGATCGAGGTGGTCCCGGAGCCGGGCCAGCCCCTCACCAAGAACAAGTTCAAGGTGCTCTACGAGAAGGAACAGAAGGGACCGGTGACGGCGCTGTGCCACTGCCACGGCTACCTGGTGTCCGCCATTGGCCAGAAGGTCCCGAACACACACACACACACACACACACACACACGCACACACACAC
>NC_046373.1:2398531-2480973 GCF_011125445.2 Fundulus heteroclitus
TCCACCAGAGACGCTCCCAGGTCTGGGAGACCAGGCGCTATGACTGCATCACGGCTGCTTCCGTCTGTCCAGGATCCAAAACCTTTATCCCGCTCCGGGGATGGATCACCCGTACATCAGAGGTGAAGACAGCGGGAGATCCTAGCAAGAAGCCGGGCGTTTTGATTCCGTCTCCGCTCTGCTCCTTTCCCGTATGTCACAACAACATCCAGTCCCCGATCGGTTGACACGACGCAAATTGACAGAAAAGTTCAGATTTCTGAACTCGAATGAAAGTCATCGCGGGTTTCGCTTTTCTCTGTTCGCCCTTATCGCGCCGTTCGTATCATTAGAGACTGTCCTTCACTGCAAAAATGGATCTAAAAATAAGTAGTGTATTTATCCTTGATTTAAGTAAAATGGATTATCTGCCAATGGAATGAGTGTTTTGACCCCTAAAATGAGATGATTAGACATCCTGCACTTGAAATAAGATGATGGAGATGAATTGTTCTTATTTTGAGTGCAAAAATCTTACTCCATTGGCAAATAGTCTCATTTACCTGCTCAAATCAAGGAGAAATACACTCATTTTAAGAACATTTTACTTATTTCTAGTTCTGTTTTTGCAGTGAATTCGTATTTGCTCCTTAATGAGCCGCTACATGAGGAGAACATGTAATTCACTCGCTCGGGTCTCCTCATTTGAGTTTGGTGTGAGCGCACCATTAGGGGAGAGCTGGTTCTCCACACAGGACCCCTGGTGTGCTCTCCTCCGTGAATCAGAGCTTTTTGGCTTATTTTCAGTTTTGTACAGCTAAGTCCTGCCTCTTAAAGCAGATTCCCCCCTAACCCCCCCCCCCATCTCTTCACCAGAGCTGTAAGTAGCAACACAGCAATTTCTGAATAAATTGAAAACTGAGCTGCCTTATTAAAAGCTTTGCAGTAAAATGAAAGTATGATGCTCTCAAAAGAAGTTCTTAGTCTCTTTGCATCTCAGACAATCAACAAATCCACCAGTTTATGGGACCAAGGCAAGTTTAACGTTATTTTAATGCTCAATTGCAAATGCATTGTGCACTTTTATCACAAAATAAAATGTTTTTCTACTCGACCGTTATGAAATTAGTTACGGCTGTATCCACTGAGAACAATGTTATTTACTTTCATGTCATAATCAGTTTAATCACTCCTTCATTTATTTTTACCAGAGAGGATCCTTCAGCAGTCTTACTGTTGTGATTCAATCATTAAGTGTTTATATCAAGAGCAGAGGTGAAATCTTTGAGATTTCCAAAATATGGCCAATATTTTCCAATCAACCATGATCTGTAACGGGGAAAAAATTGACTTTTTTTAAAAGGATGAAACTGAAACGTTGTTGATATATAATAACTTCCACTGTGAGTTTTCATGCAGTGGGTTCTGTGAGCATATAAGACATCTGAATAATTACCAGTCAGGTTTAAATTGGCCCATTTCTGCTCACAAACACATTTATCTGCAGATAAAAACATGTTATATATGACAGCATGCTACAGGTACAGGCAGTTTTCTAGCATATGGTTTAGTTTATTTATTTGGTGTTTCTTTATGTTTTCCTTTTAGCATGTTGGGGGATTTTGGAGATGAGATGGACCAGACGTCGTCCCGCATGGATTCGGTCCTAAAGAAGCTCGAGAAAGTTTCTCACATGACCAGCAGTAAGTAAACGCATCAGATACAGGTTTGCTTTATTGGACATTTTCCTGTGATTCATCCGTGTGGAATAAACAGCAGGATGTGGCGCCTTTGTACCAAAACAGTCTGCTGTCTACGGTTGACTCCCCATACTTACACACATTGTCAATCATGGGTTTTTTTTTTTTTTATATTTTCATTCTCATCCAGGAGGTTGATCAGCAAGTAATTCCCATGTTTTCTACTTTTCCAGACTTAAATCTGCCCATATCAGACATTTTACATATAAATACAAAGATTCACTTTGAAGTTATAGTAAAATAACAAAGTTACTGTACTCTGGCTCTATGTATGGAAGCTGCAAATACAGAGGAAGGGAGGACATAAGGACACACAGAAGGAAGGGAGGGTTAGAAAGGGAGCGAGGAAATAAGGACACAAAGAAGGAAGGGAGGGTTAGAAAGGGAGGGAGGACATAAGGACACAAAGAAGGAAGGGAGGGTTAGGAAGGGAGGGAGGACATAAGGACACAAAGAAGGAAGGGAGGGTTAGGAAGGGAGGAAGGACGTAAGGACACAAAGAAGGAAAAGAGGACACAAGGAAGAAAGGGGAAGGGGTGCAGGGAGGAAGGGCATAAGGAAGAAAGGGTGGATTGGGAAGGGAGGAAGGGCATAAGGAAGAAAGAGGGGATCGGGAAGGGAGGAAGGGCATGAGGAAGAAAGTGGGGATCGGGAAGGGAGGAAGGGCATGAGGAAGAAAGGGTGGATTGGGAAGGGAGGAAGGGCATGAGGAAGAAAGGGTGGATTGGGAAGGGAGGAAGGGCATGAGGAAGAAAGGGTGGATTGGGAAGGGAGGAAGGGCATAAGGAAGAAAGAGGGGATCGGGAAGGGAGGAAGGGCATAAGGAAGAAAGGGAGGATTGGGAAGGGAGGAAGGGCATAAGGAAGAAAGGGAGGATTGGGAAGGGGAGGAAGGGCATAAGGAAGAAAGGGAGGATTGGGAAGGGAGGAAGGGCATAAGGAAGAAAGGGGGGATCAGGAAGGGAGGAAGGGCATAAGGAAGAAAGGGAGGATTGGGAAGGGAGGAAGGGCATAAGGAAGAAAGAGGGGATCGGGAAGGGAGGAAGGGCATAAGGAAGAAAGGGAGGATTGGGAAGGGAGGAAGGGCATAAGGAAGAAAGGGAGGATTGTTAAGGGGAGGAAGGGCATAAGGAAGAAAGGGAGGATTGGGAAGGGAGGAAGGGCATAAGGAAGAAAGGGGGGATCAGGAAGGGAGGAAGGGCATAAGGAAGAAAGGGAGGATTGGGAAGGGAGGAAGGGCATAAGGAAGAAAGGGTGGATTGGGAAGGGAGGAAGGGCATAAGGAATAAAGGGGGGATTGGGAAGGGCAAAAGGAAGAAAGGACACAAGGGAGGGTTAGGAAGGAAGGGAGGTTTAGGAAGTAAGGGATGACATAAGGACACAAATAAGGGAGGGTTAGTAAGGAAAGACATAATAGGAGAGTTAGGAAGGAAGGGAGAATGTGAGGACACTAGCAGACAATGAAGAAAAAGAAGAAAGTGAATACAGAACTTGAAAAGGAAAGAAAAGTACAGACAGGAATGTGCGAGAGAGGAATACAAAGGAGATAAAGTGAGAAGAGCAGAAAGAAGAAAGTATGAAAAGTAAGAGATGGAGCAAAGCAGGTAAAAAAGGATGATTGACAAAAAAAAGGGAGAAACAAAGACAAAGGGAAGCTCAGAATGACTGAAGGGCACAAGGAAGACAGGAAGGACAAACATGGACCTGTAGGCGTTTACATCACTTCCATACTTTTCTAGGCTGCGTAGGGACCATGTCTTTCTGTCACAGGAGGAACCTGTAACATCTGCTCAGCAGTTGTGCTTTTCTCTGCTGCACCCTCCAGGTCGCAGACAGTGGTGTGCCATCGGCGTGCTCGTCGTCATCATGATTGTCGTCCTCATCCTTTTCTTTGCTCTCTGAAGACCGCTGACCTCTCCGTGACGTTCACCTGCTCCTCCCTGTCAGGATGAATAGACAGAAACCGACGGAAAGAAAGGATGCCTCCTCCTTCCCCCCTCCCCCTTCAATCGCTCCCTTTACTCACACTGAGGAGAGAAAACGGTGACCCCGCAGAGAAAGGTTAAGATGCGATGATGAAATCTGCTTTTACTGGATCTGATGGAAAGGAGAAAAGCAGCAGAACTTGGCTAGAGAGAAACGCTAAGATGGTATTTAGGTGTTTTTTTTTTTGTTTTTCTTTTTGTATTTGTGCATTGCAGTTATTGTTGGTAATGATGGTACGTGATGTTGGGCTAAAACCCAAATCCGAAAAACGGCCTTGCTTCTTGAGATTATTTACATCATTAAGAACCGTGGGGGTTTGAAAAATACACTCACAAGTACCTAATGAAGATAAAATGGAAAGCACCATTCAACAGTGAATACGCCATTTTATCAAGGTGCGTTTTTATAGGTAAGAAGTACTTTCGGATCGTATGCATTTAAGTATTAAATTCACCAAATCTACCTGCTTGCGTTTTTAAACCCAACAAAAATCAAATTTCACAGGTGAGACGAGTGGCGGGCTGTTGCCTTAAATATATTTTTATACTATTTTTGTAATGTGCATTATGTTTATGTGCCTACCTGCAAATTAGAATGAAAATAAATCACCTACAAATTAAAGGTTAAAAAAAACAACAACAACGTGATTGAGCCAGCCTCAGGCGGTTCTTTTTCTAGTCCGACACGTCTGACACATCCACATCTCTGCTGAGGAGGAAATTGTCGGCCGTAAGTGAAAACAGTGATCAGTGTCTGTGGTCGAAACATAAGAGCTGCCGCCGCAGACATCCATCCATCCATCCATCCATCCATCCCTGTCGTAGATGCAGCTCGTGTTTGGTCGGAAAACGTTCAGGTCCCTCCAGGGAAGCGCTTTGTTTCCCGCCCTGAAGAGGATGGGGTGAAGTCGGGTCTGCAGGCGCCCGCCTCTGCACGCCGTCAGACGTTAAACGGCGTGATTGGCTGGGGCTGCGCTGCTCTCGCTGGCTGATGAGAGACGGCCTTGACTGGGAGCGAATGGGTTCGCCTCTTTTATTTAAAAGCCTCCGCTAATGAGGAGAAATGGTTGCTGGGCAAGATGTTTCTTTGTGTGGCCCAGAGTTAGGCTCACAGCTCCCTCTGCTGGATGCTGAGGGTTATGGTTTTTGTTTTTTTTGTTTTTTATCTTTTCAGGCAACACTAAGGTGTGTTAAAGCGCTGTATCATAAGCACAACGCTTTCATTTGTGTTTGTAAGCACATCCATATTCAACTTCTGTTTTTTTTAGTAATCCAAATGTAATTTGAACTTTTGATTTTTGTCTTAGAGGGGAAAAGTAACTTTTAATCCAGTTTGTCTTAAATCGGCTCCAATTCAGGATCCATCATCCTCCATGCAGTCGGGCTTGAAGATGAAAGCCTTCTCACTGCCGGAGCCAAGTGAGGTTTATTCCTCTATGTACGCATGCTTTTGCATATTTAAACCCTCACGCTGCAAGTAGAAGGAAACGAGGAAAAACATTTTTAATTCTTAAAACATGTTTTCCCACTTCTGTGTTACCGTTAAGATCGCTTGAACTAAACTGGAGGGGGTCAGTAACGATTAAGGTACCGGTAGATTTTTAACACGGCTGCTTTTTGCCATTAAACTTGAGCCACACCTCTGTGTTATGTACTGCTACATCTGATTTCACTGTATTATACCAGGAAAAAAACACTTGTTTTCAGAAGTATCATTCAGACTGATGTGCTGAGCTTCATTTCTTGGTTGGTTTGGCTTCAAGAAGGGCGGAATAAACCAACTCGAAGTGCTTTAAACCTTTAGCACCCAAATAATAAATGAAATGTATTCCAAATTAAGAAACGGATTATTTTTCCAGCCCTGTTTTAACAGTTACGAACCAGTTGCTTTAATGTTAACACGGATTTAAAAGGTTTGTTTGGTTAATTTGGATTGTTTTGGGGGAAATGTTATTTGAGGGGGTCCTGAGCTGACCGAGCGTTTAAAAACTGCCATCAGACGTGTCTTAAAATATGTGCCAGCTTTCAGGATTAATCCGCCTGCAGATAACGGCTAACAACTATTGTTTGTTTGTATAAAAAATATATAACTTATTGACGAGACAATGAAGACGTTTTTCAGACAAGGTGGGTTACATTGTGCTCTGTGTATTGTGACCATAAGAAAACTACAGTATGGTTTAGTTTTTTATTTGTCACTGTTCATGTTACTCAGTGGCCATTTTTGACTTGAGTCCGGTCTGATTAAAAAAAAAAAACTGAACATTGTCTAATTACAGCTTCTGAGTCTAATTTGTTTTATTGAATTTGTTCTTTGTGAAGTAATCAAGTTCAACTGGAAGAACCTTTTTACACTGACTGAGCTGTGTGCTTGAATGAATACAGTACCTTGCGTCTCAGTCCCTACTTTTATATATACCTTTATATATATATATATTTTTTTTTAGATATAAAAAGCTTTCACTTGCTTGAAGATGTGACACAAGTGAGTTTTAATTGAGAGGCACTTATCAAAATGGGAACTTCATCACATCCTTCTCTGGAGAACGGAACCATCATGTGAAATTGCATTTGGTTTAGCTGGAATGAGCAGAGCGCGGGTCCCCTGTGTCTGGACAAACCGTGAGTACTTCTGAAAATAACCCGACTGCAGTCCTGAGACTGACGTATTTACGCGTTTCGGGGACTCAGGGTTATTCTGCACGTACTAAAGGCAGAGGACCGCTCTCCGCTGCTGATAATCAGCCAAAACGTCTTAATTCTGTAGCGTCTTAAAGCAATAACAGGCTCTATTTACTAGGGCTGAACAATTAATCGCATTTTTAATATAATCGTGATTTAAAAAAATGCAATTTCCAAATCGCAGAGGTCTGCAATTTTTGGCTGTGTAACAATTAGGGAATCAGACGCGTCCTTTAGGTGTCAGTAAAATGTTTGAAGTGGGTTTGCTCCACATGGAAGGGAAGACAGTTGCAGTAGTAAGATAATCTAATTTTATTACTTGTTTTAGAGTTTATATAATCATACGTAGCATTAAGTACTGGTCAATCAGTTTAATACATAGACTTGCTTGTTGGTTGGACTTTGCACTTTATGTTCAACCAGGATTGATGTCCAATTAAATTAAAAGCTGTTCTCTTGAATAATATTCTGATCAATAGAAACATTAAAAGTTCATATTTAAAGTAGTCCTTGTTTACAAACATCTTTATTAAGAGACCATTTTTTGTTGCTTGTGGTTAATGCGGGGAAAAGTCAAAATTGCAATTTTGGTTGAAATATATTGTAGGTAGAACGCAATCATTACTGCTCCGAGTTTAGATGCTGTGGGTCTTTTAGCAACTAATCCACATGGCGAGGAAACAAATTGATTTGTTTGTATATATTTTAAAACACATGATAAATTAAACTGGAAAAAAATCGCAATAAATCGCAAAAAAAAATCGCAATTAGATTATTTTCCAAAAACGTTCAGCCCTACTATTTACGCAAGAATAGCCGACCTCCGATGAAAGTCACATTTTGACAGGAATAATTGCCACGGTGTCCATTATTTAAAGTTGTTTTATGGGCTCAGAAAACTTATACCATCTGTGATAAGAGCTTATACATGCAGTTGATACCAGATATTTACATACACTGTGTAAGAGATATCCTTTTCTTACCGCCTCACAGTCACATTAAATCAGTTGAGCTTTTCTGCTTTAGGTCGGCCTGGATTAGCAAAATAATTTTTTATCTGCTAATTGCAAGAATAAGGCTTCAAATAATAAAATGTGTATGAATTAAGATTACTATGCACTTAAAAAATGGTATCATTATTCCAGCCTTTGATACATTTTTGGTGCCAAACACTGTTGTGTCGGATCTCAACAGATTGAAAAGTCATCTGGGTTTGGTAAATTTGATCCACAATGTGAAACTCGTAAAACTTTATAATTCAAGCATTTTTCTTAATTATTGATAATTATGACTTGTACGTAATGAAAGACTAGCAAAATATAAAAAATTAATATAAAAAATCAGGTCAGGAGAAAGCATAATTTGCAGTGTTGGCAACGTTTCAATGACCATCTGTCTTAGATTATTCCCTGTAACTGTTTAGTTTAATTTCAAAGTGAGTTCTAGTGCAGAACTCACTTTTGTGTTAGAAAATTGACGTATAAAAGGTAAGAGTGCTCAGACACGCTCGGCATTAACAAAAATCGTGTCAAATGCTGTTTTTATTTTTTATCAGTCATGTAATTTTAAGGATACCGAGAAAAGTTTTAAGGGTCAACCAGGCCCCTTCAAATTCTCTAAATCTAAAATGGCGTTGATGGTTTGTGATGCAAAACAAATTTAGTGTATGTCACGTCGTTAATGTCTGTCTGCCATGGTTGTCGCCAACATAAGACTTTTTGCATTTTTTTTAGTTCCATTATTCCCGAATATCTCTTAAAAGTTGACACACAAAAGGATTTTTGCAGCACAGAGGGCAAACTAGTCACACCTTTTTATGGGGCCTAGTTAAACCTAGATGACCTGATCTTAAAATTTTAGGATAATTGGGAATGAGCAAAAGAAAGAAGAAAAAACAGACACAACTCAGCAGTTCAGTCTTGTTTTATTACAAATCTTTTATTAGGATTTCCATATTTTCCTCATTTTTTTTTTAAATCATCAGTCTGGTTTCTTTTTCTCTTTACAGTAGTTAATGTGCAATCATCTTTATTTCTGGGTCACAGTTAGGAATTCACAAGGTTTATTGGCACTTTGAACACATGAGGGAAACACAGGCGTGGACACGGGGCAGGGCAGAGGGGGCCGCTGGGGGGTGGGTAGGTGCAAGAAAGCATAGAGGGGGCAGGGCTGGGGGTAAGAGGTCTTGGGGTATGTGTGGAGTGGAGTGGGGGTGAGGTTGGGTATATTCTTTGACATCAGTGGACGCTACTGCATGGTTTTGTGTTTTCATCCTTTTTTTTTTTTTAAACCTTCAAAAATCTGCTTTCACTTTTTCATTTATCTGAGTTATGAAGAGTAATAAAGAATAATACCTCATGCTGCGAGTGCACACCTAACAAACTTTGATAGTGCTTCTATTTCGTAATGTACAGTTCATATATTTATATATTTATAATGGAAACTGAGGAAAGAAGATGTTCTGTAAGGTATCTTCGCCCAACAACACCAGAGACAAGGAAGAGAAGGATTTGTTTTTTTTTTGTTTTGTTTTTTAAGATGGTTGACGACGGTTGCTATGATCGTGTGCAAGCCCCGCCCCCTTCCCCTGCTATGTAGTATGATTCTGAGGTAAGACAGTTGACGTGAACTCCCGTTTCAGTAAAAAGCCCTGCACTGCTTGTGTTCAAAATGACCCGACTGCGCTCTGCTGAGGCTCGCCGGTTTGAATCATAAACAAAAACATATATATATATATTATGTATAAATTAACCTGCTTCGTAACGGCAACCACAGCAGTTCGGAAGCTGCTTGCAGAGCTGAGATTAAAGTCTGCTATGGCTGAGAGCTCCAGAGGTAAACTGGTGATTTATTTCTTTTTTTTTTTCTTAAACTGCATCAGCGACACAAAGATGCGCGCGCACACGTCCCGACAGGGTGCAGGTGAGTGGGCGCGCGTCCGCATCTCAGAGGTTTTCCCGTTTGTTTTCTAACGTATACATATACAGTGTATAGAGCTTTGTAAGTGTGTGTGTGTTTTTTTTTTTTTTTGTCTCTGGTGTGCGGGGAGGTCAGAAAGAGCAGAGTGGATAGACGTGGATTAAAAAAAAGTCCACTTATAGGAAGAGATGTAAAGAAAGCTGGGAAGATTCAGGGGTGCAACAGGTGGGTGAAGGTGGTCGAAGCGGATCCGCTGAGGCAGACGAAGACATGGAAGGCGATAGAGAGAAGGGGGAGGGGGTCAACTGTAAGGGCTTTGCCCAAGTATTGCCATCTTGATTCAAGAAGGTCCTGCGTTTCCATCCCGCCCGCGTCTCTTCTCAAGACGAGACAGTTTTTCCTGCGCGCCCTGATGGCACCGTCACTGACATTCCTGGTGGTCTTCAGCTGGGTTCCCACACAGGAGAAACCCACCTCCTTGTTTCTGTCAAAAACTGGGACCAAGTGTTGAAAACATGTCTTTGATGGACACTCTCCACTTTTTCCACTATTTGTCTTGTACAATCCCTCACCAGGTGGTGGGGGGTCAACAGGACAGAAGATGGGATGGGAAGGAGCAGCAGCCAGCATTAGCCTGCCACCTCCATCTTAGAGCAGCCAGTAACTATTTACTATTTACTGTTAGATATGTGTGTAAATATCTTTATTTACCTATTCTTTATTTTCTTTACTTTCTATTTGTTTGGTGCTGGAGTTTTCCCCCCCTGAAGGATTTTCCACAATGGATCAATAAAGTTTTTATCTACCTAGCAAACATTCTATCTAATTTATGAGTCGAAAACACAAAAAGTGTTGAAGGTACGCTTTTGCCCCAGGTCAGAGAACTCAGCTTGTGTTTTAGTTCTAATCTGTTGAGTCAGTGGCAGAAATAGTGATGAATCCAGGAGAACTTCCAAGCTCAATTTAAAGCAAAAGAAGGTGTTTGCCATTTAGAGGCTTCTTGATTTTGTTTTTCTAGTTAAGGATTTCCACAATTAATGAAGATAAATTTCATAAAATTGCTGACGTCTCGTACAAAATGTATTCTGATGATTGTGAAAGTAAAGAATTTCCATCATACAGCTCCTATGGTTTAAAGTAGTTCCATAAATGAAGAGAGAAAAGGCCTTGGAGTGGTCAACTGATCCACCACCTGTTGCTGTGCACTGCCACTCAGCTGGTTACAAAAGAGGCTGAAACACTTTTACGCTTTTTTGAGAAAAGTAAATATTATCAGCTGCAAAAAAAACAGGGACAGTCATGGTGTGGAAACCAATATCGCTGTCCTCTCCCAGTTAACCTACTAATAGCTATAATACTACAGCTAAGCATAGCTAATTTTATATTTTTGCTTACATCTATGCATCAAGAATCAAATAAAAAATAAATGTTACATAATGAACTATTATTTTAGCCACAGAATGAACAATTGTTGCATTCCAGCTTTAAATTAAAGCACTTATGCTTTATGTTTTTGTTTCATAGCTGTCTCAATTGCGTGATATTGATATTGTTACGCAGGGTCGGTATGCCATGAGCATCTCAATTGGGCCCATGCCTACTTTAGATTATTGACAGGATATAGAAAAACAACTAAGTTGGGAACGAAACCTCCGCCAACTGTTGTGAATTGGCACAGGGTCATAGGAAATGTCCATCTGGTACTTAGGTGACTTTGTTGCTCTTTGCAAGAACCTGTCCCTCTTGCAATTGCAGGTGGCAAAAAAAAAATAAAAAATAGCTTGCATAGACACATGGTGGATCTCAGCAAAAAATTATCAACAGCATTAAGACATGATTTCAACACTTGCTTGCTCAAAGTCCTTAAAGTAGGATTTTACTGTTTTCATTTTTGAGACAATTAAACAAATCTGTTGAAAACAGCCTGGAAGACTGATCGTAGATTAATGAAGTCACTGCTTTCTTTAGTGAAGGACAGTAAAATGAGATCCTCTGTGATTAATCTGAGAGTCCAATGAATCATCAGGAGCACCAGGTTTTAGCTAGGAGGTGGATTTTCTCTGCTTGTGCAGATTTCCAGTCCCGTGTAAGAACCCCCTTCAAATGACCAGCAGTCTTCTTCCACCCAAACTGGACCGTCCCCCCCCCGTCTCTCACCCCGACCTGGTGGGAGACGGCTTGATCGGTTCACCCTTTATCATTCCTATAATAAACAAGTTTATCTTTCAGAGAAGAAAAAAACAAAATCAAATAAAAAGGCAGCAATAGTACAAAAAAAAGGTAAAAACAATAAAAACAAGGAACTTACATAGAAAACAACTTCTCATATTAATTCTACAGTTCCCGCCCCTGCCCCATCGATCCAACAAAAAAAAAGTCCCGCTTCTGATGCCAACGTTCAAACCACAGATAGGAAGTGACACAGTGAGCGTGCTCAGAAAGGTGCAGAGGGCTTTGGCTCTACAGGAAAGTTGAGCGCTCCCCAGAAGGTGCTTTTTGTAAAGACTATTCCACTCTCTCCAAGTCACTATTTTTTTTCCCTCTCTGTGAGTCGGCCGCCGAGATGAAATCAGGACTGAACTGATGCAGACTGACGCGTGGATGGAGAGTTTGGAGCACAGAAACAGCTGGAGAGCTCTTTGATTTTTTTTTTGGAAGTCATGTCAGCGTCTTTCAATCTACTGACAGCTTTATTTGGCATTGTGCGCCTGCAAGCTGGGGACGTGTTTGGAGGGTATGCAGTAATGTGGGATTAGTCGAACAAAAGGCAGAGGCTCAATGGAGTCTGCTGTTAAGGTGCTCGGAGGAATACAGTGATCGACTCATAATTACAATCATAGTTCCTGCAGGATCACTGCTTTCTGGGACACCCCCTCCTCCCGCCACCTGGTGACTTTGGCAGTTGCCGCAGCGGTTGAGGCCCCCCCACTCCTCTAAGCCGCACCAACTGGATCTCGCCACCAGGGGGCGTCTAAAGAAGGATGTAAAACATTCAGGTAGCAGCTCATGCTTTGAAAAAAAAAACTGGTCCAAGAACCAGTTCATGTAAACCTGATCGGGTCGATTAATACTTTAGGTAAATATAGACTTTAGAGCGTTGGGTAAATTTGCATTTGTGACGTAATTTGGTAAAAGCAGACTTGCAGGCTTGAAATGAAGTGAGGCTCTCGCAGCATTGTGTCTCGCTAAAACGTCCATCCGTTTCTCAGCCGGCCCCTGACCCTGTCCAACGAAATCCTCAGTACAGTAAAAAACAAAACATCTGGTCCAGCATTGAACACCCACACCCGCCCTCCCACCGCCCACAGCTCCCCAGTCATACTACAGTTGCAATGCAAAAATATGTGGTTCTCTTTTTTCTAAACTATTTTACACCTAATCAATGGTATCAATGGTTTACACAACTCTACGTACAGGTGTTAAAGATGAAAAATTAGTAACATCTCCTTTATAGTAACTCAAGGTCTACAGTACGCTAACTCAAATGTCAAACAGAAAATGCAAAGCGCAACAGAAACTGAAAACGGTACAATCAGGCATACCATTAAAACAATCGACAAAAAACAAAAACAAACTCTGGCCCGACCCAAACTTGAGGCCATTGCTGGCCTACAAGAGGGGAAGCAGCATGTGATTAACAGCCTATGGCACTAGGGGATCCAAATCATTATTAGAGGTGCATGGAGAAACCGAATGGAGACGCCATCAGCTTTATCAGCCCTGATCAAAGACCAGCCGGTCAGACATAAGGAAGAAAATCAGATCTTTTTCTGGTGAGTGAAGGCAGCATACAGAGCTGCAAGGTTGTGATTACGACGACGATTCCTCGGTGGTGGCGTTGTTGTTACTGAGTAAAGAGGGCTCAAAGTTAGCAACTTTTAGCATCGGTGTAAGAACAATGTGAGAGGAAGCACAGATGTAAGAAGCTGTTTAATAGGAGACAGTTCTCCAGGACATGACAACACTCCTGGTCATTCGGCTGCAGGAAAGCGAGAGAGAGCAAGACTTTGAGCAGATAGCAGGATGGCTGTCGGGTAACATGCTGGATCTGGAAATGTTGGCAGCCTTTAGGAGATTCTAAAATTGTGTGGAGTGATACACTCAGGTTTTAGTAATGCTGACTGCACCAACCTCGCCTATTTCTAACCTGAAATGTAAACTCCATAATAATTTTGAAACAGTCTAAAAACTGCTCTCTCACACAGTGTAAAGTCGTGTTTTGTCCTTAAAGTACATAACAAACGGCCACTCATGGCAGGAGGGGCGAGACGAAGAGGATTTATGAAAGGTGTAGTTTAGTTATAGTTCTTCAAGAGAAACCCATCGACTCAAATTGGTGATGCCTTATCAAAGCTTTACAAAAAACAGGGATCACAAACCAGCTAAAAAAAAAATCAGTGCATCTCTTACCTCTTATCCATTTTGGAGTTCAAAGTAAAATGTGCAAACCTTCGTTATGAGCGGCGCATTCTTTTTTCTTGGCAAAACACACAAACATTCATTTGAATTAAACAACAACCCAATGCCGTACTTCTAAAACACGATGAACATACCGAAGCTCCACCTCTGAGAACCTTATATCAAACCCTTTGCACTCAGCTTAGATCCAGGATTATAAATGTGGTCAGGATGAGCACCACATGCATGGACAACTTCGAACATAACTGGTCTGTTGAATTGGAAACAACACGTTTTGTTTAATCGCAGTTTTCAAAATTCCAAAAAAGTTTAACTTCTTCTTGATAAGAGTATTAGGATACTTAAATCCAATGAGCAGACTATAAAACAGCACTAAGGTCAATGTTTGTCACAGTGGGTCCCATTCAGCGCCTTAACTCCTTGCTCTGTTACATTAACTTACACTTATTAATTTTCCTTTTTTAAGATAATTTCAGTTAAAGATGATGCCTTTTTTGTGCTGACAAAAGTCCACCACTTTTTTTATTGAACTCTTAAAATTGCTCGTCTTGTTCTGCTGCAGCACTAAACA
Organism: Fundulus heteroclitus; assembly: GCF_011125445.2. Classification (NCBI taxonomy): domain Eukaryota; kingdom Metazoa; phylum Chordata; class Actinopteri; order Cyprinodontiformes; family Fundulidae; genus Fundulus; species Fundulus heteroclitus. The sequence continues at coordinate 2,412,846 of NC_046373.1, forward strand.
AAGTTCAAAGGAGCATCGCAGACTGAGAGAAAGAGCAAATGTTTACTTATGGAGTAAAATAAGTGAGTCAGGCTACACTCCAGAGCCAGAGAACTATTTAAACTGTTATAGGAAGTCAAGCTTTAGATCATCCTAGTATTTTTCCAAATAGTAGGAAAAATCTTGTTACGAGGGGGAAATCATCCTAACGGATTTGAAGGGGAACCCATAGAAAAGACCCTGGAGGAGAGCAATAGGCACAAAGACCTGAAACCAAATGTCAAGCAGATATTTAGGGATGGCTTTGTGGCCGTAGGACCTTGCAGTCTCTGAACATAAAACTCCCATCATATCAAGGTGTTCTACAGTCAAATCTGAGGCCAAATGTCTAACAGCTGACGCTCCCCACAAACTGGGTAATCAGCAGGACGCTGACCCCAAACATACCATATATAGGGAAATAAGAAAAGAAGAAAAGTTGTTGCAATCTGAATCCTCAACTTGACTGAAATGCTGTCTGGAAACTGGTGTGAGCAAAGCTCAATGAACCGAAACAACGCTGCAAAAAACAGGGGGCCAAAATGTGTTCTCATCGATCTGAGAAACTAAGAAGGTCAGAAAGAAAAGAACCGATTAGAGTTAGAGCAGATAAAGTTGATTACTAAAGCTACTAAAACAGGGGTCTACTTTGCTTTTCAAAAGCAAATAGATTTTATGTTATTTAACGCTTGAGATTAGAGTTGAATAATTTCAGAACCTGGTTAATATCAGATTATTTTCATTGAGATCTGATACTTAAGCCCTAGAATTGAAGGGGGGGGGGGGGGGGGGGGGGGGGGGGGTCTACTTTCTTTTCACCTGTGAATGTTGTAAACAACACAGCTCTCTCGGGGATTATGCACATGGTTGCTGCTCCCCAGATTTTATTATGAACCAAAGTAAATTGCAATTAATTTATTGCAAAGCTCAGAAAAGTTTCCCCGCTGTGAGATAGAAGCTTTTCTGCTCTATTATGAGACAATAGGAAATGTTCTGACTTTCGACGATAACGAAGACACTTTAATTGCTTTCTAAAATTACATTTTTTAAACAAGTCTAGATTTGAAAACAATAATGAAATAATTTCCAACCCTGCTGCTCAGTAAAGTATTGGTTGTATTCTTTTTTTTTTTTTTTTCAGTTTTCAGATGGGTGACGACAGATGGAGAACACACACAGTGTTTAATATAGTGATATAATCCGCCCAGTTGGGCGGCGTGACTGCCAACATGGCTGAACAGCCTTTCCAGCTGTGGAAAAAAAAAAAAGTCTTTACCGCAGAGATTTTGAGGACCGAGGGGAGACGGCTTCAAGCGCCTGGTTAAGAGAATTAAAAGTCATCTTAATAGAAAAGAATTACTGCTTTGTGGGAAAACCAATATATTAGAGGCTGTTACGTTTATGCAAATTGAGACGGCCATCAGCGTCTACTTGATTGCTTGCCTAGCTGGAGTCATTTTAAATTTTGTAGGGATGTACTGATGGGACTTTTCACGGTCGATATTGATTTGTTTGTTTTTTTCCTTTGGAGGTCTGAACTCCCATTTTGAGCGTCTAGATTTTCTTTGTTTGCTTTTTTCCACTAAACAAACAAATATGCACCGCGGGTCCTTTGACAGAGGTAGCAGTTTTTGAATCCAACAGCAGATGAAGGGATCATAGGACTGTCCCTCTTAATGATTCGTATCGTTCGTCCCTAACCTTTATCTGATCTTTTTTTCCACTAAACTCGGAAAAGTGCATCTCCGTACGCTTTTCAGAGAAACGGAGGGCGCTCCTAGTTTTTGATCCATTTAATGACCGGGAAATAGATTCGGATTTGTGTAATTTTGGACCTACTGAATATCAATCAGAGTTGATCAAGGGAAGTTTTTGTGAAGCTTCTCATTACCCCCCCCCCCCCCCCCCCCCACACACACACATCTGCACACACTAAACCCTGCATCTTTGTCAGTCGCGACAATGCATTAACAAAAGAGCACCGAGGCATTTATCTTCCAATTCCAGGGTGAGAGAGAGAGAGAGAGAGAGAAAAATCGTCAGCTTCTTCTCTCTCCTCTCACTCTCGTGTCTTTGTCTGGATTGAAGCTTGTGCTCGTGTGACAGCAGCGTGCCGCAATGCCTCATCTATCCTGGGAGATTCTCAAACAAACATTTCTTCCTGAGGAGGAGCAGCGGCGCCACCTCCTCCTCCTCATCTTCCTCTTTCTGCTCAGGTCCAGGATAATTAGAATAATTGTCTGAACCCACTTGGTCACTTGCTTTAACAGTCTTGTTGATATTCACCTCATGATTGGCTGCGTCTCTCCCTGTGCCTTCCTGCGATTGGCCAGCCGCAGCAGCCCTGGGAATACACAGGGACACTCAGAGCCTTCCTCATCAATAGTCTGATTATTAAAGGTGCAGTAAGCATAAAAAAAAAAAGAAAAAGAAAACGTCAACCGACCAAAATATCTTGAAACGGATGTGATTCGTCTGATTAGATGTACCTACGCCAAGTGACACACACACACACACACACATATTCACACGCAGACAGCAACCTATTTGGCAGCCCCATCTGTTGTTGTAGACAGACCGCCCACTCCCACATACGAGACGTTCCACATATATGCGTGGAGAGTTTGTCAGGGATTTGCATTCTGTGAAAAAATAAATAAATAAGAGTCGAGACGGAAACGAATGGAAAATGATGGTTCACGTAATGAAGCGACAGGGGACCGACGCTGTTTAGCTCCTTTCCTCTGCATGTGTGCGTGTGTGTGTTTGCTGAAGACAGACAAAGGGAGAGAGAGAACTGTATGTATGGAGAGAGAAAGAGATGTAAACAAAGAGAGGAGAAGCAGGGAAAGCCGACGGAGGGAAATGAAGAACAAGACAGGAGTTCTTGCAGCAGTCCCCCCCCCGCCCCCTCACCGTCCCGTGTGAGAGCGCAGGACACTGACCAGGCCTGGACAAGCGTCTTTTTTTAGACAGGAGCCTAAAATGTAAAAAATTCATGAAGCGAGGGAGAGATTCAACTGCTGCGCTTTTCTTTGAATCTACTTTACAATTTTTGGCTTTTTTCTAAATTGTCCAAGAGCAGCGGATCCTCCGGAGTCTGGCTATGGCACACGCATGCAGACTGTGCTGTAAAAGTGTGACTGCAGATGTGTGTGTGTGTGTGAAGACGGCTGAGAGAGAGGAACGCCGCTCTGTTCGTCAGAGAATGAGGGTGTGGGGGGAGAGAAAAAAACAAAAAACAAACAGCCACTCATCCCAACCTCTGTGCATATACCACCCACTTACACACACACACACACACACACACACACACACACACGCGCACACAGACCTTGTAGAGCTAAGCACCCAAACCACCCACACACAGCGGCAGACATGCGCAGTCGCTGCATGAAGTCAGACACACACGTATGCAGCACATAGATCGAGATGCAGACCGAGCCTGGAGTGCGCATTGAAAACACACACGCACACACACGCACACACACACACATGCACACAAGCAATCACGCAGTGTACCGCTGTCGAAAGAAGCCTCCAGTGTGGAGGCAGACGTTAAACATGCCATACATGGAAATAGAAGGAAGTGAGAGGAGAGGAGAAAAATGCATACATTCATTAATATGCATACGCACGCTAAAAGCGCAACCCACATATTATTCGTACGTGGAAACACACGCACATACACACACACACAGGAGCCCCTGACGAACAGATCCTGCCACAAACACACAAACTTACAGGCTACACACACACACACACACTCGCGCCACTATGCATGCATGCACTCACACCAAATCATCCAAGCGTTCCAGCTCCCACCACCTCTCCCTCCTCCCCACCTATTCATTTGTCCCTCCTCTCTAGGGAGAATTGCACTGTCCTCTTCCTCCGCCGCCGCCATCTCTCGCAGATAGATACCCCCCCCCCCCCCATTTAAGGAGCACCACAGCGGTGGATTTAAACAACTGTTTTAGAAAAGGTAAATAGAAATATCCAAATTACCCTGGTCCTCCAAGTCCTCTCCTGCTTTTTGTCCTATACGTCTTTGCAATTTGTTTTTCTCGACTGTCTCAGACGTGGGGTCAGATCTGCCCCCCCCCCCCCCCCAGGTGCCGAACTTAAGTTTCCGTAGATTGTATCACACGTTCATTGTGCTTCTCGGTCTTTAGGTGCCATTCATAGAGAAATGAGATTAAAGAATGATCCACGTGTGTTTAAAAAAAAACGGATAACCAAAGAGCGGGGACGGAAAGTGCTAGAGAATCTCTGGTAAGTTTCTAGAAACTCTACGAAGATCGGATGGCAACTTGGAGATTAACCAAGACGATCAAATTTAGCCATAAACGTAGAAACTATTTTTGTCATAGGTGGAGATACATTTAATATTCACAAGGTAAACATTAACATCATACGCCAAATATATATACCCTATAATACCATCAAAACTCCTTTTACTTTGTGTGGTCCACATGCTTAAGTATGTGGCTTTAATAGTCTTGTGCACAGGCCTCAAAACTGGGGGGGGGGGGGGGGGGGGGCTACATGTATGACTGAAGAACCGCATAGATATACTGAAGTGTGCTTACATGACCTCTGGTCATCTTACTCAACAGTATGCTTAAGTATTTATTTTCCCCAGATATATTTAAATTTTCTGTAAAGGAGCAGTGCAGGTTTGTGGAGAAGAGCTTTTTATTTCGTGACACTAATCCGGGTCAGTTCAGTTTTGAGGCGAACCTCACAGGCTTTCTGCTTGTGTTTTTTTTTCTCTCCCTCAGAGCTGTTTGAACACCGTTTAGTACAAAACTGATTCTGTGTTGTAGACAGTCGGACACAGAGACGTACGATGATTCTTTTCTTTAGGTCTAACTTACCGATTTGGATTTTGACCCGTTTGACGCTTAAGAGGGAGTAAAATGTGCTCCATGTTCTTTAATAGAGGCAGTTATCTTTAATCCAACAGAAAATACGAGGGTATCTCTGTCTATACATCAAAGCATATATTCCTAACATTTATCTGCTCACTTCAGTGCATCATGCTGTTAAATGAGGCGTTAGTGGACTGAAAACAGCAGAAATTCCTAGTTTTGATGCATTTAGTGAATAGGGGAGAACCCCACCGCCACTTTTCAGTATTTGACCAGAGGATCGCTGATCAGTCAGGGAACTCGGCCAATTCCGATCGCTGGTTCATCGACTGGTCCATCTGTAAAGAATTAGTTTTGCTTCAGCCTTTTATCATGAACATGTGTGGCGGCAGTCAGAGCGTTGGCTGACAAAGACAAACAATTCAACTTATGGCCAATTTACCAGCATTGTCTTGCCACACAGGCAGTAAGGTGCTTGGGATCTTCTCGATTAAAGTAACAATAAAGAAGAAAAAAGGACCGGGTCTTGCTATCGTATCGTTCTTAGCGGCTGTTTGGGGTAAATAAACACGGCTGATATGTCAGATATGAGTTTAGTAAGCTAATACAGCGTTAGTTTGTTTTTTTAGAAGATACAGCACCTCTGCTAAAGATGCATGAAAAGTGCCTTTAAAGCTTTGCTGCACCTCTCTGATGCCCGGTACAGACTGCGCGATGAAGCGCCGTCGCAGATGAAAGACGAGGACTGTAGGAAAATCGTGGGGAAATCTTTGGTCGTGGCTCTAAATCTGCAGTTTTGCGTCGCACTGAGACAGGTTCAAGGACGGCTGTTGTTAGCGTCTTGAGACCAAAGATAACCCACCGTCAATATCTGACAGTGTCAGACACTTAGAAGGAATATCTCACAGTGACAGCGGCTGCGACCTGCGTCTAATCGGAGCCGTTATGATACGAGAGGCTCCACAGGTTCTGAACGGTGCCGTCCCGCAAATATGTGAAAAAAAAGGAATATGTTCTGGACTTCTGAATCAATTCCTGTCCTGTTTGCTCCAATCAGACAACAAACGGAGCATCAGCCCAGGCTGTTAACCGGTGCATCTTCATCCGCTGCATGTCGCATTGCACGCCACTCACAAACCGGTGACAGCTTTCAGGTGGCAGCCTAGACCAAGACTCATAAATAATTTGAGCTCCAACGTATTTTTTCTGCCTGGTGGATTTTTTTGTTTTGTTTTGCGCCTCCAGAAATCTTTGATGCTCTGAACAGGGATGTTTCGCCGTTAATTGTCTATGAAAGAACATTAAAGTTGATTTTAGGTGGTTTGGTTTTTGGATGGATTTGGGATTGAAGAGTAGAGCACTCGGCTGAACAGCTGATTTTGTTTGTATCTATTCAATACAGCCGGCGTGTTGTAGCCGGAATGGCAGACGCTTATGAAGTTGCTTTTTCTCCTATGTCGTAACCAATTAGGTAGCGAATGGTGATCGTACAACGTGCATACATCAAAGTTGATGTCGTACCAAAGATCCACGTCGCGTAGTGCGTCATGGAGAAAATCGCACAGAGTATACCGGGCATAACAGTGACCTGTGGAGATTTGTTTTGCCTCCATCAAAAACCTCGCCATTCCAGACAAACGGCGGTCCTTGTCGAGCGTCACTGCTCCAGTGGTTTTTAAATTTTATTTTCATCACTCTGACTGTAGATGTGAGCAAGTTTAGCTTTACTTTGGCGAGTTGGTGTTTTCCTTTAGCCATTTCCTGTTTTATAATTGAACGGCATGTTCTCTCATCTTTCCTATGTTTAATTTTGATCAGCATCAAATAAAAATAAAAGCTTACTTTGTAGAAGTTGCTACTGATGCGAATTAGCGCGGCAGCATGGATTTTTCTAAAAACACAAATTTCTTTACATTTGTTCTACCCGTTGAATAATCTCACATTAAAGCTTGGATTTATCTATCCATGTTGTGCTTTTGCAACAATAGAGGAATCTATTTCAAGACTTTTCATTTGGCCATTTTTTTATTATTTTAATATTTCTTTTTTTCTGGGGGGTGTATTAGTCGAGGTTACGGTTATTGGTGCACATCCTCATAATGTTACCTTTTAGATACAACTCTCAAAAGCCTTTTGTGTTCTGTGTAAATAGTATACATGTGCATGAATACTATCTTGACTGATATTTTATGTTCAGCATGCCTATAGAATCTGAGATGCTTAAAAAATTATCTTAATGTTTATTTGACCTCAAAATGCCCTTGATGTCCAAAAAAACCCTAAAAACAGTAGCAATGATCAAAACCTTTCTCTGCGTTCATTATTCAACTAAACATGGAGGAAGGAGCTTTTCAGGGTTAGCTGATGGCCCTGTTTTTTACGGGTTTTAGGTTCTGAAGGTAATTTTCCTATTTCCTTAAAAAAAAAAAACACATAGACCTTTTCGTCTCATCATTGAAATCCGTAGATTCAGCCAAGACATCTGTTTCTATGCCATCGTATTTTATTTGGCTGCTCCCTCATTTCTATTATGTTGCATCTTTATGTGAATAAATAGCCAGGAACTTCACTTTAAAACGCAAACAGAGAACTTTTATACAGTGCCGAGTATGCTTGGTGTGCAACAACAGAACGCATCTTCGCTGATCACTCGGATGTGTTGGACTCTGCTTTGGTGGATGAAAACTGACCGCGGCCCGAACGTGTGTAGATTTGAGCGGTGAATGAATCGACCGAGCACGTGTGGAAACGTGCCGTCTGACTTCCAGCTCCCTCTCTCATGCAGCGCACACACACACACACACAAACACACACACAAAGTGGTCCATTCAACACACACCTACATATACACGCAGAGCTGTATTCCCTGCCAAGTATTAGCACTTCTGTCAATTCCAGCACACAAGCCGCCAGAAATGCCTGAGGGGAAACCTGCGCTCTTAGCGGCATGGCTGCAAATATTTCAATGTAAACATGAGCTAAAAAGAATCAACGAACTCAGTGCCTTGCAAAAGTATTCATACTCCTTAAACTTTATCACGTTTTTTTTTTCTTCAAAAACATGCACGTATATTAATAGACCTTCAGAAATTAGTGCGTCATTGCAAAGTGGAAGAAAATGACACGGCTTTTACAAGAATTGTAAAGATCTAAAAAAAAAAATGTTATCTACCCCCTATTACTTCGATACCCCTAAACAAAATCTAGTGCAACCAACCTGCCTTCAGAAGTCACTGAATTCTTACATGTAGTCCAGGTGTGTGTATGTTACTCTGCATAAATACAGAGGTTGAGTGAAGGCCACACCCAATCTTCACTGTTAAACATGTGGTGGCAGAATTATGCTGTGGGCATGATTCTTTTCCCCAACATGAACAGGGAAGCTTGGTAAATAAACAATTTTTTTTATGTTTTTACTGTATTTATATATATAAAAAAAGAATCCAGCAAACAATTATGTCCCACCCTTGTTTAGGTCTGTCGCATGAAATGCTAATAAAATCTGTGATATGATGAGATGAAAAGGTTTAAGGCGTAGACATACTTTGCAAAGCACTGCGTGCATACGCACCGACACGGTTTGCGAGCTCAAAGGTGGAAGCTTGCTTATATCTACAATTTGTAACTTTTCCTTAAATATTTTTTTTTTAAAAAATGGGTGGTAAACATAGATAAAAAAAATTGTATATTAGCTAAAACTTTTTGGAATTTTTTTTTTTTTGGAGGATTTAAAAAAAATAAAAACATCCATCTTCCGCTTCAAATCCGTACAAAAACTTAGCTTGATTGTACTCATACCACAGAAAAAAAAACAATAATAAGAAAACAGTGCAATTTCTTTGACTGTCATCCATAACAAAATTCCTTCTCTTCAGAAACCTTGGCAAAAATGAGATAAAACAACGTAAACAAACATAGCTTTGGGGGTTGGGGGGGATTTCAGGGGGTGACATAATGAAAGAGGTTTGGAGAAAAGGGTATAACTTTTTTTTTTTTAAACATCTGACATGTCGACACACACCAGCCAAAAATAAATTGGCAGGTTTCAGACAGCCGGGCCAGGAGATTGTAAACTATGCCAATATACACATCGAAATTTACAACCCTCGACCACACCGACGGCGCTCTCTCCGCGAATCTCGCATCTCGCCGCTCAGACGCAATAAAGCAAAACGCTCAACAATCAAAAGCAAAAAAAAAAGGGGCTCAGCAAAATCTTTCAGTCATCGCTGCCTTGCAACGCTGCAGTTCGGCTGCTTCGCCTCGCATACATTCAATATCAAAACAACAGTGTTACCGGAGTTTGGGGGGGAGGAAATATCACTCTCTCCAAACAGGATTACCCTCACTGACAGCCCTCCCCGGGGAATGTCTGTGATTGATTGTGAAGGAAAAGGGCCTTAGTGACGATAAAAGCTTTAAAAATCTAGAAAAACTAACGTCAGAGAAAGGTTTCAGAGGAACGAAGAGGAGTGTGTGTGTGTGTGTGTGTGTGTGGGGGGGGGGGGGGGGGGGTCCACATTCTTTACTCTGATACCTTTCTCCACGTCTTTCTGTCTTTCTCCACCAGATGAACAACAAAGAACATTCTGAGCTGTGGAGAGAGACAAAAATGTAGACGAGCAAAAGGAAGGAAAGTACGAGAAACTGACCAAACAGCGAGAGAAGGACCGGGTGCCCAAGCACACGGCGGCCGGGAGGGGCGTGACCACTGTCATCAAGACCGCAGAGGCCAATGTTCTCGACTCGTTACCCCCAGAGGAATGAGTCCGACCGGTCCACCTGTCCGATCGCTCAAAACAAAGTGCTGCCGTCTCCGCCTGCCCCCTGCATGGCGTCCGCCGGCATGGTCCCGCTCGACGGCTCGCTGTTATTGGCAACGGCTTCTAAGGAGGCGGGGTCGAAGCCCTGCTCCACCCCCAGCGCGTCGGCCTCCATCTTCACGCTGTCAGCCAGGAAGGCCGAGTAGGCGTCGCTGTCGGCCATCAGCAGCTTGAGCTTGGGGATCCAGCTCTTGCGGACGACGCGCCGGGCGTTGGTGCACATGTCGGCGGCGATGGCGTTCATCTCGCTCTCCTTGAAGCTCGGTGCAAAGTTCTGGCAGTAGACTGGGAGGAGGTTAAAGAAAAAGACATGTTGCGCTCCATGTGACAGCAGCTCCAAAATCTCCCTAAAAAAAGATAATCCTGTCAGCGACTCACATTTGACGGCGTGCAGAACTCTGTTGTCCAGCGGTTTCCGGCTGGGGTCATTGGTGGAAGAGCGGATGCCGGTTCCACAGCTGTTGGCCAGTGTGCTCCTAAGCAGATAAAAAAAAAAAAAAAAAAAGGCACAATTAACGAATAATTCATGAACCTCTGACGAGTTGAAAGAGAACGCTTACTGACTGAGACCCAAATATTTTCTCTAAATTTGAAGTTATCAATTTCAAGGTGGGAATAATGAAGACGAGTAATATTTAAAAGTACTTTTTAAGTTTGTGGAGTTCAAAAAAGACGCCCTCAGCGGTAGAGAAAGGATACGTGGCTTTCAAACCGTTGCAAATGAAAATAAAAAGCCTGGCCTGCCGTGCATTTGTGATTCTAAGGCGGAAAATTATTATGATGAATCTGGATTTTCCTGTGTTACTTTACCATTACACAATGCACCCCCCCGTGAGTTTCAGTATCTCAGGCACTAAAAACCAGTCCGGCTGGAAGGTGAGCATCTGCCCCTGTCTCAAGTGTTTCACAGCCTCTGCCATGTTTCCCTTTCCCATCCACTCTGATCAACCACAGTGTATCTGCTGATGAGGAGCATCCACAGAGCACAATGCCGCCACCACCATGTTTCGCTGTGGGGACGGTATTCTCAGCGAGACGAGCGTTGTTCGTTTTCCAGCACACGTAACGCTTTGCACGTGGACCCAGGTCTTCTGTTTTTGTCACCTACAGGGCCTGCGACGCACTGAACCAGGACTTAAGACTATCTTTCAGCCGTTTCTTGTCAGTCTTCAATAAAAGTCACTCCCGACTTCTTGGCTGCTCCTCTGATCAAAGCTCTTCTTGCCTGACCTGTCAGTTTAAGTACGCAGTGATGTCTTGATAGGTTTGCAGCTTTTCAACAGTGCTCCATCACACGTTCAAGGCTTGGGATATAGTTCCATACCCTAAGCTGCTTTAGACTTCTCCACAGCCCAATCCATGACCTGTCTGATGTGTTACTTGGTCTTCATGATGTTCACTAACGTCCACTTGCAAACCTCTGAGGGCTTAACCCAACAGTTGTATTTACAGGTAGTTTAAATCACACACATACAATTGCATTTACTGCTTAGGTGACTTCTAAAGGCGGTTGTCTGCGATAGATTTTATCCAGTAATATCAGAGCAAAGAGGGGCCTGAAAACAAATGTCTGCCACACTTTTTAGATTAACTAATAAAAGTATCCATGGACCGTTCTCCTTTCACATCAGCATTTTTGCACTACTTTGTGCCAATCCTAATAAAACACACAGATGTCTGTGGCTGTAACATTACAAAAAGGGGAAATATTCACGTTTATAAGAATACTTTTCCAAGGCACCATGATACTTTTAAGCTGCGGGTTTACAGAAAAGCTCTCATAGCTTTTCCAGTCAAAGTAAACCCTGTAAAAAAAAAAGTAGCAATATGACACGAGATAATTTCCAAATACTCAAAATAAATTCACCCTTTTCGATAAAAAAACTTATCTTTCAAATCAGTCATCAAAGCCTTCAAGAAGGTACTTTCATAACAACTTTTCCTCACTTGTTCATCCTTCATCTGCTTTATTTTTTTGCTCCCCTAGATGTATTTATTTATTTATTTTGGCTAACAAAGTTGACAGCAACAAAGGCCTCGACAGCGCAGCAAACAGGAATGATTTCAGGCGCTGACCTGTCAAAGAACGCGGCCAGCAGCCGTCTGAGCAGCACTTTGTGGCGGGTGCCGGCGCTGACGTGGCAGTTCATGAGCTGGGCGCGGGAGATGAAGACCGAGGTGCCGCTGACCAGCTCCAGCTTCTCTGCTGGGTCTCCTTCCTCGTACAGCTTTGGGTGGCAGCGGTTACCGATCTGGCTGATGAGCTCGGCGGGCAACGATGCCAGGTCCTGCCGCGACCGCCCTCCTTTGCCTCCGCGCCCGCCTCCTGAGTCAGGGGCCAGGTCTGGCAACGCCTCCACCCGTTCTCCCACCACTGCACACGGAGGGAGGATTATAGTTATCATCGTTGTCATTTGTAGCATCAAGGAAAAGGCGTGATTTAAAGCCTCCAACCCTCCTTCCATTCTGCAGGACTGATGTAAAAATATGTATTCCCCTTGGGTTAGAAAAATATGTCAAATATTTCATTTTAAAAACAGTTTTTCTTACATTTTCCTCAATATTTTTTCAAATGATAAAATTGTGTTACAAACGGCTTTAGTCGAATTTTGTATTATAAAGTCAAACTGGTGACAGACGCCATGATTAGATGTTTTATTTTAATATATTGTAGTAAGTTTCACTTTTTTTGTCACTTTTCCTGAAAAAAATTAATTCATAAAGACAGTAGATAGAAAACCTTAATAGAAAAAAATAAGACAACTGATAAATTATTTAAAAAAATATATAAACCAGAAAAATTATTTGCCTCCATTAACTTTTCCCCGGTTCATGAGGACAAATTATACAATTACTGTATGATTTCCTACCTACTTTCTAAAATGACTGTTTTAGATAATGAATTCCTAAATGGATTCAAGTCAACCAGAAATGTTTAATCTTAATTATTAATCACTGAACTGAACGCAAGATCAACTATTATCTATGGTTTCCTTGTTTTGAACACTTTGTTCCACCTAACTTCCTCCACTCCCAAAAAGTTTGCATAAATTTTCCATCTCTGTTTTATGTAAATCTCTGCTGATGCACATTTGAGAAGAATAATACAAGAACTGCGTTCAAAATGTTTTTGGCTATTTTTGTCTCTTTTTGTCATGAGCAGTCATTGCTTATTTATATTTGGAGCTGAGGTGACTTTAATTTTTCAAACAAAGTCAAAATGATTAGTGAGTTAACAATTTAACAGGCTTATTCTGACGCAAACTCTGGTTTTAAGCCTGTTTGTGGTTGCCATGACCCGGATAACTGAGACGCTGTGCAGGATGATTTAAACAGGCTTTAGCATCTTAAAACTAACCGGATACATAAACACTAGAAAGGCACATGTGCAGCTAGCAAGTGAAAACTAAAAAGGAGCGCTCACGTACGCTGGCGTTACGTGAGCACGTCAGAATGATCGGCATGTGGCACAACCACTGAGCTATATAATACACTGGAGTGCTAATCGCCCTGCTATTAGAACGAGTCGCTTTGAAGCCACCAGCCGCCATATTGGTACTCCCTATTTCCCTCCAGTAACTAGGGAATATGTGCGCTACAGCATCGAATAACGAGGATTTTCTAATGTTCGGGGGGGGCTTAAAACTTTTAAAATGTCAAATGCCATATACTTTTATTTTATGTTCTAAGACTATCAAGTACTGAGAAAGTCATGTGCTGAAATATTTAGCATTTTATTCATTTAAATATATATTTATAACATTTATAAATATATAAATAACAATATACAAAAACATATATTTACATATATGTATACATATATACATATACACATACTTATATACATATATATATATTTAATATGAATAACATGTAAAATATTTCAGCACCTAATTTCCTAGTAGTTGATAGTGTTAGTACATCCACTGACTGTAGAATTACATGTGAAACGTTTTTCCCACAGCCAGAAAACTGCTTGTTGTTGCAACCAAATCCTATGGGATTCAGTGAGAGTAGGGAGTAGCAAGATGGCGGCCAGTGACTTCAGTTTTTCGGCAAAATCAGCACTCCAGTGTATTATATAGCTCAGTGGGCACAACCTATAGATCAGGTGAGGGCAGGACCAAAACTTTAACCAATCAGGGATTGGTCAGAGTTTTTACAGGCCTGCCGCTCCCACAGAGATCAATTTTCTTTAACCTCTTTTTTCTGAATACATAATGTATTGATTACTTTCAGGGTGGAAGGAGGATGTTACCCAGTGTAACAAAAAGTGTTTTTGAACAGAAATACCAACTAAGACTACAGTATAAGGATCACAGTGGTTGAACGCTCAAAACAATTTTAGTGCAGTGTTCAGCCTGAATGACCCACAGACACGTCCTGACACACGTTTGTGTTTGAATAGCTTTTTAAATCATTGTAGTTCCTCTAACTTCCCTGTTTATACAGCAACGTTTTTTGGTGAAAAGGGGAAAGTTTTGTTGCGTTTCCACTGTTTGTGTACACCACAATGATCTGTGCTATTCGTGGAAAGGGCCTCATCTGGGTGTTAACGTTTTGAGAACGTCCCGGTCTCCGTTGTCACGTAAACTAGAAAAACTAAATCTGGGGGAACACCTGGCGCAGTGTGACTTAGTTTTGGCAACGTTTTTACGCAGGCACGTGTTGTTGAGTTTCAAAGGCCGCCCACTAGAGGCGTGGCAGGGAAATGGCATCTACTAGTGTTGTGTGCACAGAGATCGTAATTAAAACATCATCATGTTGATGTGTTCACAAAAAAATTAAACAATAATCCCAATTTCGGTGTCGTGTGCACCGAACCTAAGATCGCTAACTTTTCTTCTGATTCCTTCTGTAACATGTTTTTCACATAAGAGGGTTGTTACCAGCCTGGCCTGTTTGCACCTAGTTTTAGTAAATTCACTGACTGGGGAAAATATTGCCTTTTTTGAGTTTCAGACCAATCACTGATCAGAGACAACCAAGCTTGAAGTCGTCCCAATGCAACCACCATCCGAGACACCAGAAACAGGTTCACACACACACTGAAAAAACGGATCTAAAAACAAGTAAAATGTTCGTAAAGTTAATCTATTTGTCCTTGATTTGAGCCAGTAGATAAGATTATCTGCCAATGGAATGAGTATCTTTGCCCCTAAAATAAGATAATTAGACATCCTGCACTTGAAATAAGATGATGGAGATGAATTGTTCCTATTTTAGGTGGAAACATCTTATTCCATTGGCAAATAGTCTTATTTACCTGCTCAAATCAAGGACAAATACACTCATTTCAAGAAAGTTTTACTTATTTTTAGTTCTGTTTTTGCAGTGCAGCGATGGGTTTCTGCGCCGTCTCACCTGCTGCTCCAGCGTTGAGCATGCTGTACATGGTGTACATGTTGCAGATCTGTCTGTACTGCTCTTCGGCGTTCTCATCCGCGATCTCGTCCTCCTCCTCGTCATCGTGGTAACTGATTGGGGAGTCGCTCGTGTACATGCTCAGTGTTCCCGGGCTCGTGCCTTCGGGTGTCCCGCCGTTGTTGTTAGTGTTGTTGTTGTTGCTGTGGTTACTGTTGAGTCCAGCTCCCCCCACTAAAGTGGCACCGCCACTGCCCACCATCGCGGCACTCGCCGCCGGTCCACGCCCAGATGGGTCCTGTGTTGCCGTGTTACAAGAGGAGGAAGAAGAAGAGGAGGAAGAGTAGCGTGCAGCCTTCCTCATCCCACCTCCCCCGCCTCCTCCAGACCCTCCTCCCCCGTCCCGGTTTGCCCCCTCCCACAGCCGCTTGGCCACAGGGGTGCAGACCACAGAGTAGGGCGAGCCCTCCTGCCGAGGAGGAAGGAGATAGAGCCGCTTAATTATCATCACACTTAGATGCTTTAACAGCTCATCAAATGACAACCGCCTAGGAAACAGAACAAACAGTAACAACATGCCAAAATGTGTTGTGTGGGGTGTCAAGTGGTGAAAGAAAGAGATTAACAATTGATGTTAGCGAGGTTTACAGCAGGATCTCCAAATTATAAGCTTTAAATCTTCATCTGTAATTTTTCTACTTTTTTTCCCCTATAATATCTGTTTATACCAAAAAAATAATTTAACAACGTGTTAACTATTCAAGTTCTTTAATCTTTTTTTTTTTATGGAATATAATTTTCTATCTCAGTAATGCCTGTCAGAACATTGACACGGAAACATTTAAAACAGTTGAGTGCAAAATAAGTAAAAAATGAGAAGAAAGTGTGCCTTTCCAAGTCCTCTAATATGAAACATTTTGTAACAGAAACAATATTTCACCTTTCAAAGGCAGATTTTCTGCTTCAACATTACATTACATCCAAAGAGTTCAGCATCACTGCCTATCTCATAACTGTGTTGCCATTTATTTCAGACCCTTAACCCACGACATTTCTAGTTACACAGTAACTCCAGCTTCTAATTCTTCTCTTCTACTCCATAATAAATGTAATGCAGAAAATGAACAAAGCAAAAATGATGTGAGCGCAACATTCCATCTTTTAGGGTCTCCTGTCAGAGCGTACCTGCTGCTGAGGGGCATGCTGAGGTGTAGTGGCCGTCTGTTCCGTTTTTACCTTGGACACCAGGGGAAGAGGCGTCAGACAGGACGCAGGCCTTCCTACGGGCGCCGCGACGACGGCCACGCCCACGCCTCCGACCGTCTGAGTGACCGGACTCTGGGGCTCGGAGGATGGGGTCTCCTCGGCGTGCAGACCCTGGGAGTCACAGCTTGGAGATGAAACCTGAGGTGGTTGAAAGTTTTATAGATACAGAATCGATATGTTACTTATATGATCGCTTTATAATGTGAGAGATCAACATTTGGAACCTCCGAAAAAATTAATGAATATGTTTTTAAAGTACAAAGTAGAGCAAACAACTTTTTCATGTCTAAATTCTACATTTTTCTGGCCGGACGGATGGATAATTTTTGCAGAGATGGACAGAATGATGTGAGACAAACGTACGGAGGGATGGATGGGGAATTGTAGGAGAGACTTTTAGACAATCGGATCAGGAACACAATTTTTGAAACAAACATATTCTGATATTTCTTCAGACCTCAGACATACAGGACTGTCTCAGAAAATTTGAATATTTTGATAAAGTTCTTTATTTTCTGTAATGCAATCAAAAAACATGAAATGTCATACATTCTGGATTCATTACAAATCAACTGAAATATCGCAAGCCTTTTATCGTTTTAATATCGCTGATTATGGCGTACAGCTGAAGAAAACTCAAAAATCCTATCTCAAAATATTAGAATATTGTCTCAGACCAAGTTAAAAAAAAAATTAGAACAGCAAAACAAAATCAAACATTTGAAAATGTCCATTAATGCACTCAGTACTTGGTTGGGAATCCTTTGGCACAGATTACTGCATCAATGCGGCGTGGCATGGAGGCAATCAGCCTGTGGCATTGCTGAGGTGTTATGGATGCCCAGGATGCTTCAATAGCGGCCTTTAGCTCATTTGCAGTGTTGGGTCTGGTGTCTTTCAGCTTCTTCTTCACAATACCCCACAAATTCTCTATGGGGTTCAGGTCAGGGGAATTGGCAGGCCAATCAAGGACAGTAATGCCATGGTCAGTACACCAGTTACTGTGAGAATCTTATGTCGTCTCTTAACCACTACCATACTTGTGATTTAGTTTACTGAACCAATCTGAGTGTTTTTCAAGGCTCAGGAAACCCATGCAGGTGTTTCGAGTTAATTAGAAGATTCAAGTGATTAGTTGAATAGCCTACTAGTATACTTTTTCATGACATTCTAATTTTCTGAGAGAGTCCTGTATCTAAACTTTTTGCGGACTCTTCTTGACTGCACGCGTTTTTTTTTTCAGACTGCATATCATTATAAGACAAAAACACATTCTGCCACGTTTGTCCCAGGAAGTTAGAAGGCGAGCTCTGATGAGACCAGCGTTTCCTGATTAATATGCAGATGGAGGCAGTGAGCTACTCAACCTAATCAGATCACTAATGCTATAGTCGGAATCTGTGGCGTCGCAGTCATGACTCAAATATTTCGGAGTCACAAGAGCCTGCCGGCAAACGCAAACGCCTGCGTCGCAATGACGTTACGGTTGGTGACAAACGGGTTTCTCTGAGAATGCTGAATTATACCTATTTACAGAACTGTCACAAGCAACGCGCTCAGATCGTTCCTTTACTCTGAGGTTACCTTGAGGAAAAACTCTGTGCCTTTCTCCATGATCTGTTGAATCTGGAGGAAGCCGGCAGTGTACATGAGCAGAAACTGGTCTCCGACGTTCATGCTGAGGCGTCCCGTGTAGCAGAAGGCCAGAATCTGCTGGAAGCTCTGCGGCTGCACAGCCGGAGGTAGCTCCACCACCGAGCTCTTCCCCCCGGCGTTGAACAGATCCCGGAAGTAGGAGCTGCTGGCTGCCAAAACTGCACGATGGGCCTGAGGGGTAAACAGCAAGAGAGTGTTAAACGACGCAAGGATCCAAGCAGAATAGTCTGACGAGAGAAAAAAAATGTTTATTATGACGCTTTTATTTTTTTTTTTTGCACTAACTGGGAATAAGTCATCTTACAATGAAAGTAATATAATCTAATGTTTAAAAAGTGTGGTTTTAAAACATACAGTGGCTTATAAAGTTATATTTTGTAATGTAATAACCACACGTCAATATATTTTAGTGTGATTCTTTTGTGATTTACTCATTTAAATGCAAACGGTTGCCTTCAATGGTCACTTGACCAACCAACAGAGTCCACCTGTGCGTAATGTCATCTTCAGCTTTTCAGTGAAGGTGTGTTTGATAACTCTGTAAACATCATGAAGATCAAAGAACAACGCAGATTAGTCATGAGATAAAGGCTACGTTCACACTGCAGGGAGGTGCCACCCATATCCGGCAGTGTGAACAGTGCAATTCCATTC
Organism: Fundulus heteroclitus; assembly: GCF_011125445.2. NCBI lineage: Eukaryota > Metazoa > Chordata > Actinopteri > Cyprinodontiformes > Fundulidae > Fundulus > Fundulus heteroclitus. Next base: position 2,431,501 of record NC_046373.1, read on the forward strand.
TTGTCACCCTCCCAAAAAAATCTGATTTGTGCCACTTCCATATGCGGTACTGATTTCGGATACGTATCGGATGTTTTTCAAAGTGTCCGCAGTCTAAGCGGTCATGTCGCAGTTTATCCGTCTTTCACATTTCACATCTCCTGTCTCTCGCTTCACATCCAGACACAGTAGTAGCGGCTAGCGCTCCATAAAACACCGTTATTAATAGCTGTGCTGCTTTCTTCTTACCATGCTTCATCTTGTTATAATGTGGTCTTAATATTTTCAGCTCCCATTGCTCAACAGCTTTCTAACAAAAACAAGCCAGAACTGTTCAGTCCATCATCTTAAAATGGAAAGTACTGCACAACAAAAAAAAAAATCTACCAAAGCATTGCCGTCCACCATGAGGGCAAGAAAAGCATTGACCAGAGAAGCAGCCATGGGGCCCTAGGCAACTCTGGAGGAGCTGCAGAGATGTGCTTGTGGCAGTTTGAATAGTAGAGTCTTTTAAAAGCACTCCAGAAAGCTATATGCAGTCAGCTTTGCATTTTTTTCACCAGCAATGTAAGGGACATGGTAAATATGAGGAAAAAACTTGTTACAAGAGAAACAAAACTGAACTTTCTGGCTAGTATGCAAAGTGGTATGTGTGCTGGCAAACAACACCCTGAAAGAGCTATTATCACTAATTAAAACATGGTGGTGGTGGCAGCTTCATGCTGTGGGGATGCTTTTCCTCAGTGGGAATGGGGAATCTGGTCGGAATTGATCAAATGAATCAACCAAACTACAGAAGCTGCACAACACTTGAAACGGAGGTTCGTTGCAGCTTCTGGCTGCAATGAAACGGTATCATAGCAAACCCATGCGTTAGGATTACATGGACTGAAATCTTATCAAGCCTATGGCAATATTTTAAGATGGATGATCACATACACTGAAATCCAATCTGACTGACTTTGAGCTATACTTGAAGGGGGGAATGAAGACAAATTTCAGACACTAGATGTGCCAAGCTGGTAGAGACATTCAGCTTCAACTGCTGCAAAAGGATTTAGAAAATGACAAATTACAGGGGCTGAAAACGAATGTAAACCTCACTTTTTATTTACTTTATAATTAATTACTGGATGGATGAATGGATGGATGTTTTTTGGAGTGGCTGGACAGTTGCAGTAGATGGGTTTGTTTTGGAAAATACGGTTAATAAATTGAAGGCTAAAAAAAAACAATCAATCTCACCTTAAATGCGTGTCCCTTGACGACCACGGAGACATCGCAATACAGGCCCTGCAGCCGCTGCTCGTTCAGACACTCCAGGACGTTGTTGCCAAAGTTAGGGATCGCCATCTGCAGCGTCTGAGCCATAACGCTCTGCCCAGGACCACAGGGTCTGCAAAATGTACCACAGGAACATCAGGGTCAGCAGCAGCAGGTAAGAACGTCAGGCACACGTGCATACAGCAAATAAAGAGAAACACTCATTTATTTGAGTAAAAGGGGAGGAATGGAATGACAAATGCATGTTGGGGGATAGATCACTGAGGGGAGGGCTAGGAGCAGCGAAATGAGGAAGCATTACGAATGTAATGAGAACATAAGGCGGCTAAAAGGACAACGCAATAAAACAAACCGTCAGGCATGAGAAGTAACGCGAAATAGGTCGCAGAGATGAGCAAAAGAGAGTGAGACGGAAATGAAGAGAGGAGGCGAGCAACTTGCAAGAGGGTTGCTTAAGTGCACGAAGATTAATGAATTAAAAATTTGGTAAACAGCTTTGATTAAAGTCTAACTTCTAAATAAAAGAGAATTTTGGGCCGACTGGGCCAGTTATACAAGCTTTTATCTTTATCCTAGCCCCGTTTCATTACGTCAAATTCACTTTATAAACTGGTATTTTCTTTTTTTTTTTGCTGCTCCTGCTTTGAAATTCGTTTTGTCACTTCTTGTCAGCGAAGACCAAAAACGGCTTACATAACTCGTCTATCTCGCTTCACCGCTGAACAAAGGGGGTACTGCAATCAAAAGGGAGGAAAACGTTGATCTGGCTACAAACAAACAATATAGCTATCATTAAAGCGCCACTTTAAAATGGACTGTATTTTGGGGTTTTCTTAAATGAACAACACATAGTACAGCTCGTGCCAACAGAAGTAAACGGTTAACATGAAGGTGAGTCACACGCCACTGTACCAACACATTATATGCAAGATTGTGGCCTCCGAGCAATGGATGCCGGCCAAGCTCCGCAGACGCCAGCGAGTATGTGGAGCGCAGGTTGGAGCGAGCTGATGATGATGCATTCTGTCTGACTCTGCTACCACCCCAAACATCCCACTTATCTGTAATAATATTAAACTGATTAGCCTTTCTCCTCCACAGGGAGCAACACTCACAGATAAAACCTAGCAACCTAAACAGCAGCCTTCAGTTGTATTCAGCTCTTGTTTTCCTTGGCAAGTGGTCACAACAAGAAATGTTAACTGAGAGACAAATAAATTAACCAAACAGTCGTGTTTTTGGACTGTGGGAAGGAAGCCCGAGTACCCGCAGAGAACCCGCGCAGGCGCAGGGAGAACATGCAAACTCAATGCAGAAAGACCCCTGGCTGGGATTCAAACCCAGGACCTTCTTGATGCAAGGCAGCTGTGCCACTGCACAAGATCAAACACATATCTTAAAGAATGGCATGTTTACAGCAGTCTTCTAAACAAAGCCTTTAATTTGGCTCCTTTCACTTTGATGAAAAAAAAAATAATTTTTTTCTTTTTCCAGATTACGAAAAAGAAAACTGGGTCTTACGGGTCTTCGATGATATATGAAGGATAGGAAAAAGCTTGTTGTTGATGGCAAAACTGCAAGGCGATCTGTTGAGGAAGCTGACCGAATGAGGACCCGCACTGTGGTCAAAGAGAGGCAGGGAAACAGAAACCCTAGCCAAGCGCCCCGAGTATACATGCATCATGTACACCTGAAAGTTAGAGAGTGTTGTGATTTTGTTTTTGACCATAGTAACATTTCTGAATCCAGTTGTGCGGTCTAGCAGCGCTGGCAGCTATTGTTTTTTTAGTCCTGATGACCGAGCAATTGATCTGCTGGAAAATGTATAACCTGGTGCAAAACTGAGTTAAAATCTGAAGCAGTAATGGATGTAATGGAGACAGCGATCACACACTGGCCAGTTTAACTGTTGGTTACCGTGGAGACTAAACGAAGGCTGGTGGATAGACATTGCTGCCCAATCTTAGTCCACCAACGGTTTTAAGAGATATTTGATCTCCTACACGTAAGTAATCAATCAATACATCAAACTTTATTTATCGAGCCCTGTTTATACAGCCAAGAATAACATAAAACGCTTTACAGAGGTTAAAACAGATGGACAGACATAAACCCACGACAGACACAAACATTAAAACTTATAAAACTAAGCAAACACGCAGACAGACAGAACATATCATGCTAATAACAAATATTAGTAGAAGAATGATGCGTAATTACAACACATAAATCAATTAACCGTAGAAGATAAGGAACCGTGGATGATATAGCATTTCTTCACTGACAATGTTTGGAGAACTGAGTTACCTCCTACATTTGTTTTCTGGTTTTGCATAACTTTTATATAACATCTTACACTGAAGTTATAATCATTCTTAGAATTAATCACATACACAACTTAACATTGGCAATAGTACGTGCTAAAAAATGTGCATATAATTCCCTTGCCCTTAATTTCAACTGAAAAAACCGACAACTAGAGGTTAGCATGATGCTGATTTGCATGGACGTTAGACGTTAGCTCTATTATTTTTCTTCCAACCAAAATGCTTCCTATAAGTACCTTCCACAAACCAATATAACAGGGCAGTCTACACAGACAGCTAATAGTTAGCATGATGCTAATTTGCATTGTAAATTCCATCAGGATGCCTGAGTCATTAGCATCTTATTTTTTCTTCGATTCTTCTGACCTAAAACAAGCAAAAATGCTTCTTAGAAGTAGCTTACACAAACCACCACTTTACAAAAAACGTAACACTCAAAGACAGATGTCTATGAAGTTGAGAAGATATAACAGGATAGTTTAACACTGCAGAAATATAGCTGTCATCGATTTGCCGCGTATGTATGCAGACAGTTAATTAAGCCATATGACGCTGTCTGTAACACAGCAGCAGTGTGTGACCTGAAGTCACCAAATACGGACTTCAGGTTCAAATACAAGCGTCAGGGTTTGGGGTGAAGGACCAAAGCGGCAGCAAGACGACGGCAGGCGCATATTTAAATGAATAACATTTTAATGAAGCCAACTCACGAAATAACACAACTTTGGAACGGGGATGGAAAACAGACGATGCAACAGCGAAATAACAAAAACCTGGAATTTAAATACAACTGGGAATTAACGTAAATTGCTCAACACAGGTGAGTGGGATTAACTAATTAACACAAACATCCAAGCATCATGACAAGCCACAAAAAACGCAACTCGCAACTCACAGAAATTTGTAACCAACTTAAAAAAAAAAAGAAGGCCCTAATAAGCTTATAATAAGCAGACTTGGCAACGCTATGTGCACGTGGATACATTGAGTTGAGGGTGCAGCCAGCTACAGCTTAGGCCATAGACCTATCCTAAATGTTTAAACGGAATCACAACAGCTCACTTTTAAGAGAAAAGGCTATACAAACCACATTAACGGTTTGTAAAAACTAAAATGTCCTGTCTAGTTAAATCACCAACTGTGATTCCAAACATTTTTTGGTTTAGTTCCACAAGATACAACCCAGTCTGATTTGTGTCTGACCTGCAGATTCAAGAAACCACTAAATAGAACCCATTTGACAACATGAGTATTTGTTGCTCTCCCTTACACATCAAAACCATAGAATAGCTTGCCATTCTGTTTAAATTGTTAAAAACTATTGAACAATTTAAATGTTTCTTTAAAAAAGGAATTGGATGCTCCAGTTTGAATGTCTCGTAGATTACGTGGAAACACAGCTAAAACATACCGTTAGTGTGGCCAAATAACTCAATTTGTGCTTGGGTCTGACCACAGAACTTTCCCCAAGAAGACGTCTGAATACTGCATATAAGTAGCTGAAACTCCAGCCAAGCTCAAATGTGTCAATTTTGGAGCAGGGTGTTCTTTCTTGGTCCACACAGATAGAGCTGGCAAACACACAAGTTCCTACAAGGACCTTTTATTTATTTATTTAATTTTTTTAATTTAACCTTTATTTTACAAGGAAGTCCCTACAGAGAAAATGTATTTTTCGAGGGAGACCTGGCCAAGAGGCACCAGAAATATTTAATATAACCTTAACTCCCCTTAAGACTTTATGTACTGTGCTTAAAAGCTGGGCCATAAATCCAAACTATTTCTATGAACTCTACCAATTTTGATAGAAGATAAGTGGTCAGGTTTAAAGCCTGAATTATGCAAAGATCTTGCCCATAGTCACAAAAACCGAGATGGTTCTCTGCCACTTGCTAAAGGACATTCAACCAAATATCAGTTGGGGTATAACTTTGACTCTGTGTAGATTAGAGAGGATTCACAACTTTATTTTTTTTAAATCAATAAAGGTGAACAATCATGCCACACTAAAACCGCATTAAATACCAGAATTATGAGCCAGAGGTGAGTTCAAATAAACTTTTCCTCTGCACTCTCTATATATGACTAGATAACAACAGCTGCTTAAAAATAATAAAGGTATCCCACTCCAGATTGCATTTTAGCATATTACACAATGAATAGATCATTGTTATTTATGGTATACAGAAATATCTTAAAGAACAAACTTTTATTCCCAATGTATGCCTCACTACATCTCAAAGTGGCTCAGATAGAGGACTATACTGGCAGACCATTCCTTCTATAGAGCAGCAGTGCACTGACATTGAGTTCAAACTGGGGTTTTGATAGCAATGGCCACCCAACACAACCCTACTGGAGAGTAACATGTACATCTTCCATAGGTTGCCAGCCTAAACTCAGGGAACTACCTAAACTCTTCCATTTACAGAAAGAGTCATAAGTGGCTAACATTCGGATGCTTCAGGCCTAATGTCAAAGCAGAAACTCACTCTTACTACCTTGTAAACACTAACAAGTTGGCTAAAATGTAGCACCAAAGATAATTTCAAACAACCAAACTAGAAACAGCAAACTCAGAAAATGTTCAAGATGCCCTGAAAATGCACAAAGAAATTGGGATGAGAAATTAAAGGTAAGGTAGAATAATGGACCATAAAAGTTTTGTCTTCAGACGAAACAAAATGCAGAGAGATTCACTTGCGTCAAACTCCCTGAAAAGTTATGAAAGCCGCTGAAGTTTAGAAGACAAGTGAGGCATTGGCAGAAAACATAAACCTGCCTAAGCACAGAGGGATGTGCATAGATATCATTTCGCAAGAACACTGAGAGTGGAAAGAGGCGGAGATTCAGATTCATACAAAGCCAAAATCAGCACAGCAGCATGCAGCGCTGCATTAAAGCTAACTTTGTTTATCTGGTGGCCTTAATTATACCTGAATAAGTCTGGGGTAAAAAAAAAAAAAACACACAACAATGTCTCTGGTTTCAAATACTTCCTTTCAACCAAACCCCAATGATCCCCTAGGACACTAAATTAAATTTCCCCATATATGATGGACAAAACACATCACAGATAATACCTTCTGGCCAGAATCAAATTACAAAAGCCAGACGGGAAGCAGGATGGGTTTTTTTTTTATGCCTATAAATGCTAACTTCTTCAAAGGCTGCTCCTTGGCCACTAACACAAAACCAATGAGGATGTAATGGGAAGCTAGTAGGTGTAAATGTGAGGCAGGATGCTGTTGCATGCTCACTCAGCAAACTTACCCCAGACGAACAATAAATGCTGAAAAAAAGATTAGACCCGAGTGGACCAACCAGTCATGATCTGTTGCTTTACGCCTACACAAGCACAGCAAAGAGAGTAGACGGTCATTAGGACGTTAACAAATTAATTACCAGTAAATAATGCCCTTTAACCATCAATGTTAACCATACGCCAGGGGACTCTGCAAGACGTTAACTGTGTCTTATAACTAGAAAGCACTTCCTTCATATCTTTTCTTTCTCACAATTTCTTATTTCTAATATTCTATATTGCAAACTATAGTATTATTGTGCTGAACTAATGGGGCATTTATGCACTTCACAACAACTAAGACTGATCATCACTTACAACTTACAAAGAGAAGTGCAGTATAATTGATAGTGTTATATGTTGCTCCATATGCAATACGATGAGGAAGTAAATATGGTTGGTGATTTTACTGTGATCTGTTTGTGCGCTTTGATTATGTGAATTGATTTAAGGAAATCAAATTATGCATTGTCAAAAATAATAACTCAGTCCAACTAGCTGAAAGTAATGTTTTCTCACCCAATTACTACGCCCACCACCCTTGTGAGCAATTAACATCTCACGTATTGCATATCCTGTACATGAACCAATAGGACGGAAAGAATGAGAAACAATTAAGGTGTTTGCCTCCTGAACTCGTTAGGAAAGGAAATAGTTGCTAGAAATCTTTGACACCCTGATGATGGTTTTCTGCATCTCCCACAGCTTTTCACAGGCAGTTCAGTTGACAAACGCCCTGGCAGAGCATCTCGACCTGTAGTGGATATATTAGGACATTTCCAGGTATACTGCAGTACCAACAAAAAGTATTTGCCTCCTTACATGTATTCTCTGTTTTGCTATTTCGTCACAATTTCAGCTATCCAAACCAATCTTGCCCAATGCGAAAAGTACTGGTCCCCTAAACTTAATGAATGGTTAAACCATCCTTTGCGGCAACATCTGCCGCCAAGACTTTCCAATAACTGGCAATGACTCTTTTACATCACTGTGAAGGAAATAGCTTCGTAGTAATGCCGTGTGGCATCTAAATCGTCCAGATTTTGACTAGGAAATTTAAAAAAGCCTTTGTTTTTTTTTTACAATTTCAAGGCTGACTTTCTAGTTTGCTTCCACTGCGTTGCTCCATAACAAAAACCCGTGGTCTTAAGGTCACAGACTGTTGGCCGGACATTATCCTTCAGGATCATCTGTTAGAGAGCAGAATTCACGCTAGCTGGCAAGTCGTCCAACTCGTAAAGCAGCAAAGCTAGTGACGGACGGAAAGTCAATAACAATATATATATCGATCATTAGATGTGTGGTGCAATATAAAAAAAAGGGTCAGTAAAAAGTTCAATAGAAGAACAGTTTACCTTCCTTTTGCATTCTACCCTGTCATGTAGATTCACTAGTAAAATTTAGTGTATCTGTCCTTGATTTGAGCGGGCAGGTTTCAATGATCCACCAATGGAATAAGATTTTTGCACTTAAAATAAGAACAACTCCTCTCCATCTTATTTCAAGTGCAGCATATCTAAACATGTTATTTTAGGGGTAAAAATACTCATTCCATTGGCAGATTATCTTATTTACCTGCTCAAACTAAGGGCAAAATACTCACTTCAAGAAAATGTTATTTACTTTTCCTTCCCTTTTTGCGGTGTTAATACTACAGTCATTACATCCTCCCAACCAATCGCAAACGCAGACCTGGACTTTGACTAGGCCATTTCAACACATTGAAATGTTTCCCCTTAAACCACTGTCGTGTTGTTTTAGCCGTATCCTTCGGCACATTGTCCTGCTGGAAGGTGAACCTCTGTCCCGGTCTCAAATCGCAGGCAGATCGACATGCTCAATAATATCCATCTATTTAGCAACATCCATCTTCCCCTCGACCGGTTTCCCAGTCCCTACAGCTGAGACACATCCCCACAGCATGATGCTGCCACCACCATGTTTCAATGTGGGGATGATGTTCCTGGGGTGATGACATGAGTTGGGTTTGCACCAGAGATAGCCAAAAAGTTCAACTTTAGTCTCATTTGACCTTCCTCCATACATTTGGGGAGTCGCTCACCTGCCTATTTGGCAAACTGAAAATGTGCTTTATTTTTAACATTAAGTAAAGGCTTTTTTTCCGGTCTCTATTCCAGGAAGCCCAGCTCTAAGGAGTGCACAGCCTATTGTGGTCCCATAGACACATGCTCCAGTCTCTGCCGTGGAGCCCTGCAGCTCCTTCAGGGTTACCTTTGGTCTCTGTGCATCCTCTCTGATCAATGCCCCACTTCCTCAGTCTGGGGGTTATGGTGGGCAGCCCTTTCTTTGCAGGTTTGTTGTGGCACCATGTGCTTTCCAGTTGAAAGCAAAGATATCAATATTTTTTTATAACCCCACCCAGACTTGTACTTCTCAACAATTCCATCTCTGACTTGTTGGGAGAGCTCCTTGGCCTTCATGGCTCAGCGGTGCTACAGCCTTCGGGCCCTTTAGGAAAAAGTGTATTCACACTGACAGACCACGAGACACTTAGATCGCACACAAGTGGACTTAAATTTCACTGTTTATGTGACTTTTGAAGGTAACTAGTTGCACCAGAAAACTTTTCAGGGGCTCCATAGCAAAGGGAAGTTTGATTCATATACATTTTCAGTTTTTTTCCCATTTAATTGGGTTATTCTTTCTTTTAATGTACTTTCATGTCACTTCACCAACTAAAGCTACGTTCACACTGCAGGTCTTAATGCTCAATTCCGATTTTTTTGTGAAATTGGATTTTTTTTGCGTGGTCGTTCACATTTCCAAATATATGCGACTTGTATGTGATCTCCTGTGTGAACTGAATGTGTTCAACTTAAGTGTCCTGCATGCGCACTCGAGGACGCGATGACGTCACACGTAGCAAGCGTCCTCAGTGTTTGCGGAAGTAAACATGGATTATAATGCTGGCGCGCATTATATTGTGGTCATTAATTTATTTTCTAACCGGAGCTTTGCCTTGATTGATTGCTCTTCTAATTGTAGTTCGCTATGGCTGTCGTCTTTCTTCCCGTTTCTGCATAGCAGGATGTAGAATAGTGACGTTTGTCGAGTATCGGTGACGTACAGGTCAGATGAATGCGACCTGGCCGTACAGACACAGGTCGCATTTGAAAAGATCAGATACGTATCGGATTCAGGACCACATATCCAAGCGGCCTGGGTCGCATTTGAAAAAATCTGATCTGTGTTGTTCAGACTGTCATAAAAAGATCAGATACAGGTCGCATATGGGCAAAAAAATTGGAATTGGGTCACTTCAGGCTGTAGTGTGAATGTAGCCTTAGTCTATGTTCCGCAGCTCCATCACATATGTAATTAGAATGAAGAAAGAAAGGTTTAAATTACAGGTTGGATGAATACTTTTGCTAGGCAGGAAATGGACTAAAAAAAAAAAAAAGGATAATTTCCCAGTTGTTTTTCATTTTTCTGAGCTAAATAAATAAAAGGACTACTCTACCTCAAACAGCCATAGAATAGATCTCCACAAACGCTCAGTGCCTGGAGGCAGGTGCTTCGTGCTCTGTAGAGCAATGGGGGAAAAAATTGCACAATCGGGCATCTTCTGTGGGATCTCACAGTAAGCAAACTTCAGAAACAATACGACAGAGCATTTTGGACGGTTTACTCTTTCAAAACTTTGTATGAGCCTGATGCCCAATCACAAAAACCAAAACACATTTGTGCCTAACTTCCGAAGCAGCACGGTACATTGTGTTTTTTATTCTCAAGGGTAATTCTTGTTTTCATACCACACACACACACAGCTTGACTGATTTCATCTCAACACACACACACACACACACACACACACACACACACACACACAGATGTCACCCCATGGATATCCCATACCAGCCACCTTTTGCTCCTCCAGGGTCAGGGAGGTCACAACAACTTGCAAGAAAGATAAAGGGGAGTTAATTCAAACCACTTGACCCTTGCCCTGCAGTTAACATGTGCCCCATTACATGCTCTGACTTCTCGCTCAACTGTGTGTGTGTGTGTGTGTGTGTGTGTGTGTGTGTCTGTGTGCTAAAAGGTGTGTTTCTTTTACAGCACTTTATGCAAACTAACCACATGCAGCCTCCATGTGCTGCGTGCGAACGCCGACAGAGTATCTGGACCGCGGCGTTATTTCTGTTGTTCCTCAGTAATTACTCGAGCTCTAAAATCAGCATCAATCACCGCCAAATCTGTGAGTTTGCTACTTTTTTGGGGGGGAAGGTTTTTAAAAGGTATGCTGTGTTAGCAAGTAGCAGGCTAAAGCTAAAGCTAACACTGGTCAGTTAAAAAAAAAGAAGAAGAAGAAAAAGAAGCCGTGGCTCACATAAAAGTAGCAAACATGTTAAAAGCGTAAAAAAAATTAATTTTCGCTTCTATGTTTAAAGACGCTCGTGTCGCCGACAATGGAGGAGAGACGGACAAGCAGCGGCTACCAGGGTAGCCTCCCCCCCTGAGCTCCCCCCCAGCCCCACAGCTCAAACTTCAGAGACGACTTATCGTGTGTGCGCGTCGCTTAATATCCATTAATTCATCTTACATGGACGTCTCGCCGCGGCAGACACCCACCTCGGAAGGCTGAGTCCCGCCACCAGCGGCCAAGGAGGGCAGTCGGGGGCGGCCAGAACGCTGTCGGTGCCCCGCCGTGTGCCAGCCTCGATGCCCGGTTAGGATTCTGGAGCTCTCGGTTGGCCCGGGTCGGTGTGAGGCTGCGTTCAACGGGAGGAGGAGGAGGTGGGAGGGGGGGTAACGGCAGCGGTGGAAGAAGGGATTAAAAATGTGAAGGTTTTATTTCCCTTCTTCTTTATTTTAAATGTCACCTGCAGCTCCAACTTCACTAAAGGAATGCTGACACATTTTCTTTTCAGTCGTCTGAGGAGCCGGAGGGACATTAAAATCCCCCCTTCACCCCCCCTCCACCCCGCAAACCGTCGAGGGAATCGGTGTTCTCCCCCCCCCCCCCCTGCCAGCAGCACCGTCTGGACGTCCTCCTCCGTCCCCCGGTCGTGTTCAGCGGAGCCGCTTACCGACCCGGTTCGGAGACGAGCGGGTCCCGTCCAAGACGTCGCTTATTATGATGATGCCTTATTTCAATTAAATTATTTATAACAATCATTCGCGGCCAACTGTGGAAGCGATATAGGGCAGAGAGCTCCAATTTCCAGTGTATTTCTTTTTTTTATTTTTTTTTTACCGGGGAGGAGTTTATAGCGGGTGATTCTGGCACTCCATCTTTAACCGACATCAACAGGTCATCCCGGGACACATACGCTGCAACTGTGGGCGAGATGGAGGGATGGATCCGCGGTATGGCGAGAGGAGAACATGGGCAGGGAGGAGGGGAGAGGAATGTATAAACGGGACTGGCTGTTAAAAAAAAAAAGAGAGAGCGAAGAGGAAAAAGTCTTAACCGGTTTAATCACTGCACGCTGGGTTTTTAGGGGGTTGGCAGCAGCGGTTTGCACACGTAGCTTGAGGACGGGGTTTGCTTTTCAGGGAAGTTCAGGAATGCGGGAGAAAGATGAGCCGAGAGCTCATAAAGGCCCCTCGCCGGGGGAGGGAAAGGTGAGCAGGGGCGCCGCCAGAAAGTTTTTGACGGGTGCCTAAATGGGGGCCACTAATAATGGCGGGGTGGCACACCAAGGCAAAAAAAAATTAAATAAATTAACAGAATCCCAGGAGTTTTATTTGGGGGTGTTGTCCGGGTGTAGGGAATGAGGGGGCATCCCCCAAAGCAGTCAAAAGGCTAAGTTGGGGTCTATGAAATGGTGTGTGTGTGTTTGTGTGTGTATATATATATATATATATATATATATATATATATATATATATATATATATATATATATATATATATATATATATATATATATACATAATTTCCTTTCTGTTGAAATGGCTGTCAAAAGATTACAAATTTTAATCACGATCGATTGCATAATGTCAATAGTTAACTCAAGATTAATCGCATATTTTATCCTTTTATTTCTGAAAGTGTAGAAGCCTATTTAGGCATTTTAATATGCAATTTTGCAATGAATGACTAATAAAAAACATGCTTGTACAAAAAATGTTGTTATTTTTTTTTTTTTTAAGAACTTTTCAGAATTGGAATGAAAACATCCTGGTGCCATAAACTGCTAAACTCTGGCCAATAATTGCTAAATCACTAATCATAACTCCCTGATGTTTACACAATGTGTAAAGAAATGTGTAAATAAATACCTGTATTAATGTTGAAATATTTTTCTCGGCTCTCAAACAAAGATAGACATGGTATTACGCATATAAATATAAATTAATACTAATTAATTTAATTCTGAGCTTTCACACCAAAAACAATTTCTTTGTATATTTGTGTGTGCTGTTTATATCCATGTCCATACAAATTTTTTTTTAAAGCCTGGAAAAAGGTTTAAAATTTCCAGGTCATTCCAGAGTTTTACACTTTGCTTGCAACTAAGGCAGCAGCTTAATACCCTTGAAAGAGACTGTTTAGCACAGCTTCATGTGCTGACACTGTAACTCCAAGTACTTCATTTGGCCACGTGATTCAGCCTTAGTTTGTCAAATACAGAGACAACAATTTAATAATAATAAAAAATATAATAATAAATATAATAAATAATAAGTATGGTTTATGGGTTGGGTTTCTGCAATGTTATCAGTGTGTAAAAACTCATCTACAGAACCAATCTCTGCTCCAAATGGTGATCTGCACCGCGTAATCTACTTTCAGTAGTTATCACCGGTTATTGCAACCGTAAACTGCAGAAAATACTGGCAAAGTTGCTCGCTCTGCCTTTACTCCCTCGGCTCCTATGGCAGAGGGATATTTTAGCTGGTTATACTCAAAGTGTTTGTAGTGCCAGCAGGTCTCTGAATAACTCCAGTTCATCGTCACTTATTTTAGAGCCCAAATAAGCAACTTCACTTTCAGAAACAAGCTAAAAAAAATCCGCGACTCCTGAAATCTATAAGCGACTTTAGAAAAAAGAAGCTGAAAGTCGCATAAAATAAGCGGACTTGGCAACAGTGAGCGCGGGTCTGTTTTGCTACAGTGTCTAGCATTGTTGGAACTACAGAAAGCGCCGAGGGTAAAAGAAACACAGTCCGGAGAGCGCTCCGGGGGGGGGCATAAGGGAACGGTGTGTGTGTGTTTTGACACGCGTTTAACGTGTGACATTAAAAATTGTTGGCATTATGGTCTACTAACAAAGTTAACGCGTTAATAACACATTAAAACTGACAACCCTAACATATACACATATATACATAATATATACACACACACACACACATATCTCCATATCATAGTGCAGCAAAGGTACAGCCTCCCGGTCACGCTGTCTCCGCCTCTTTAACCAACACCTATTCTTTTTGTTATGCTTTTTTCGTCCATGTTTATTTACTCCGACGTTTGATTTTGAGAGGTTTCTCAAGAGTTCCCGTCTGATATCTGAATGACCTGTTCTAGCTCCGATTTTTTTTATCGTTACGTGTGGCGTCTCTCTCGGGCTTTCAAAAATCGGCCGACTATTTTAAAATCCTGCCGCCTGAACCAGCCTTAAGAGCTCTACTCTACTCGATAACTACCTCCTGAGTAGGTGCGGAAAAATCCAGCTGGGTAGGGGAAAAAAGCCAGTCAAAAAACTCTCAAAGTAGAGTACGGTGTAGGTACCAGATCGGCTCGGGGGGCCTGCGCTTCCCGATGACGTCAATAATATGGCAACTCCACTCAAACAAACTACATTACGCCAGCGGTCTCCATTTGTTACAAATCAATGTTATTTTGTTCATTTACGGTTATTTTCTAGTAACTTAATTGAGGCATGAAAACTTTTAACATAATTTTGGAATGCTTCTGTGGTAGTCTGACAATTGAATCGGTAATTTTGCAGGATCAAAGTTACATCTGAAGAGAAATTTCCTTCCTCAATTAAAAAAAAAAGCTGTGAAGGGAACCATAAACACTTTTCATTTTTAATAAAAGTCTGCAGCCATTTTAATTTTATCACGGCATTCATTACTTTAAAATCAATAACGTTTATTCCTCCTTTTTCTACTGATATTACTATGTCGTTTTTTTTCTGATCACATGTTTTTTATTATTCCAGATGAAATTGTGACAATATTCTTCCAAAAATTGAGCCAACTGTCAAATATTTGTTGATTTTTTTTGTGAAATGGCTTGAATATTTGTTTTGTCATTTTCAGTTTGGTCCTTGTTAATCATTATACCTAAATATTTTACCTCATTTTTATCAATTAAAGTGGGTTGATTATTTTGAATTGCTAAGATTTAACATTTTTCTACGTTAATCTTGAAGCCTAAAGCTTTTGAGAAAAAAGAAACCGCTAAATTAACTAAATAAAATTGATTCGTTACAAATGCAGACCACGGGCTCAATGTAGTTTGTTTGAGTGGCGTTGCCATAATGTGACGTCATCGGGAGGCACAGGGACCATGGAGAATTTCTTCGTAAAATTCTCCGTTTACAAACCGCAATCCCGCTCTCGAATAAAACCTACACCCTGCTATAATTACTTTAGTAAGTTGTCCAGACTAATCACAATGTTTTGCGTAATTGTGCAAACGTTAAACCAATCATGTATAGTGACGTCATCAGAAGGCGCAGGGCCCTGAGCAGATCTGACCACCCGAGCCAATCTGGTACCTACGCCTAGTGGAGTCCATGGAAAAGTCCCATTAGCCCCAGAATTCTCCCCAGGCGGCTGACAGTGGCAGCCCACAGCTCCCTAAGTGATGGGTTAAATGCCGAGGACAAATTTCACTGGAATACATGTTGCAATGACAGATAAAGCTTATTATTAATTATTATCAACAAAAATGTCTGATTTATTTAACCTCCCGACTCCATGCTGACAATAATAAAGCACCGATATCATTCTACAATGTGCCTCTCTGGGCTAATGCTAATTGAACTTTTTGCCTTCGACACTATTATCCTTTCATCGCTGCATCTGATTTGTCTTGTCTGATTCAGGCTGATCCACCTATTGAACCGCCATATTAGAAGCCCCAAATCAGACGCCGGCTTCATTGTCAGGTTTTCCTTCTCAAAGAGTTGTAACCCCATTTTAGGATAGCCTTATACGAGTTTACCAAGAACGTCCTCCATGACAAGGCCAACGGAGGGCCAAAAATAAGGTCCTTTATTGTCCTGCAATGGGGGAAATTCGGATATGACAGTGGCAACACACGGACAGTTAAACACAATTATAGCAATGATGGAAAAAAAAGAGAAGAAGAAAAAAGAGCAAACCGCTCTAATCTAAAGTGAGCTCCAAAGAGACCCTAAGAGTAGAAGATAAGGGTAAATACTCCCTAAAACGTGTCAACAGATAGGTATATGATGTTGTTTATCCTTTCTGTTGACGCGATAAGAAACGTGTCAACAGAAAGGAAGAACTGAAAAATGTATTTCGGTTTCAAATTGATCAACCATAGAAATTCAGAGTTCTAGTATATCTATCATCTTTACAAATGTCTTAAAAAAAACCCAGACAAAACAAAAGACAGAAACAGATTTTTTATTTTTTGGGGGGGGGGGGGGTTGTTTTTTGACCTTTATTGAATGAAGTTTTGAAACGTGCTTTATTTGATATTCGACCATGCCCTTATTGCCAATGATGAATAGAGCTGCTGTAAATGCTGTTGAACTTTAAATATATACAATAAAAAGTCTTGACCCTCTCAAGAAATTTTATTCTTTCAAATCCTTATATCCTAAACACCTGCTGACTGGATATGATAGAAAGTGCTTCATCAACACAGCAGACAATTTGGTGTCCATGATTCAACGAATCAAGTGTTCTTATTAGTTTTGTTTTTAAGAAGAAAAAAAAATACAACTATGTTAGAAGAGAGCTATTTGTTTTAGAAATCAATAACTACCAGAGCTCTAAAAACCTTCAGATCACGGTTGCGTGTGCCGTCTGTTTCTAGCACTACAAGAATATTTTCATTCGTTTACTTTATTGATTTTGTTTGATTATGAGTAAGCCTAATACTATGGCTGCTCCCTGGTCCTCTACCCACCGCCCAGTGGGGCAACTCTCCTGATGAGCATGTGTGGAGGTGCTCGGGGCAAGAGGACTTCAGTTAATTAATAAAATAGGACACAAAATATTCACTCAGCTCATCTTTAAATCAAAAAAGTATAAAGTCGTAGATAAAGAAATTAAATGTCCTAGAAAACTTTTGTCCACTTACTCGGGTTTAAGAATCACTCCAGTACAGCCATCTCCTGATTGTTTTTTTGTTTTTTTTTTTTTTTTAGAGTAATGCACATGCTTGGAAATTCCAAGTAAACATAAAAAAAAATGCAATACGTCTCTGTTGAATAAATAACCGATTTTAATTTATGCCACAATCAAGCAGACCTATGCGGTGTGACGTCCAGCAGGCACTGACCATATTTGGGATTTGGGTATCATTCGATGGCATGGCCAAGAAAAAGTGACAGACAATAAAAAAAATGATGCCCTATTAATAACAACAACAAAAAAATGGAAGAAAAGAGAGAAAACAAATTAAAAATACATAAATAGCGCATCCAATCAAAGTTTATCCCTTTCTGTTTGTAAATCAGACATAATTTATGTTATCTATTATATCCATAAGACTGTCACGCCATGGAGTACAGTCACCCCCCCCCTCCCCCTTTCTCCCCCCCTTGGTGGCGCCACTGAAGGAAGGGGGCAGCGCGACAGAAGTATGAAGCCGGTGTGAAGTGGTTTAAAAGTTTGCTCTGTCCCCATGTGCCCATCCCCCACCGTAGTCGCCACAACTTTACCACCCAGTTCAGAAAACAACAACAAAAAAACACAATAGCCTTAACATCCACTCCAGCAGCACACCATACCTCCCTGTTCATCCAAATGCACAAGGACACCCCCCTGCAAACATAACACACACACACACGCGCGCGCACACACACAGAGGCAGACGCACACGCGCAGTGCTGAAGCGGGACAAGACCTATCCGTCCCGCACCGGCGGATGAGTCCGAACCGCCGGGACGAGTTGATCCGAACCGATTAACTTACCCCTCCGCTGGATTCAGCTGGAAATGCTCCCAAATGAAGGAGCGACGCCGAAGAAGAAGAAGAAGAAGAAGAAGCGGTCTAGTGTCTCCCTCCCTCCGCCTCGCCACAGTCATTCACTTTGACTGTATGCTGTGAACCACCAGCAGCAGCAGCAGCAGCAGCACACCATTCATGTACACACAACACACAACACACACACACACACACACGCACCCATGCAGGCGAGGATTGGAGCTCAGAACTATCGAGGAGGGGGGACACAGAGGAGCATAGCGGGGATTTTTTTTTTTTTTTTTTTTTTTAATCCTCCCCATCCCAGGGGTTGCAGACAGATCACAGAGCTACCGATCAGCCTGACAGATAGATAGGCAGGTAGACGGTCAGATAAGGATGTAGTCGCTACTGTTTTGCCAATAGAGTAATGAACTGACATATGGCACCCATACTTCCAGCAATCAATGACGCGTGATTGTCTCGGTGAGTTAACTGCTTTCTGTCATTAACCCAGACTGTCATGACAATGGAGCTTATTGATGCGCACCTTTAGGGTCTTATTGTCAGATGAAGAAGATGTGATGTCTAAGTGCCAATAAACAGCAAATCCATCAAAAAAGACATCCTTCAGAAGTTATATATATATATATATATATATATATATATATATATATATATATATATATATATATATATATATATATATATGTATGTATATTTGGTGGGAGGAAACTACAGATGAATAAGTGATCAGATTACTTTTAAAGGATGACCTATAGGAGTCCAAAGGCGTCGCAGGAAGCAGGTAGACGTGCTGCGCGCGTCCCCAGCCGACCCGTCCGTCTGAGCCCCACCCACCAGTCCACCCACTCAGCCCGCACACTCACCGGGGTGTCCTTTTTGGCGGTGGAAACGACTCCGCTCCCGTTCTGCCCAGCAAGCGCCGTGAAGCCAGGGGCCGGAGGTGCGATGCCGCTGTCCTCTCGGCGTGTGATACAGCGCGTCTAGACTCCGGGCAGGTGAGCCCTCCAGGGCCTCCAGGCGCTGCGCACAGTGAATACTAAACAGGATGAGACTGCACTCAGGAACGGCACTGCGCTCCCCACTCTCTCTCCCTGTCATGCCAAATACTATTAACTCTATAATTCTCCTGTGTCAGATGTATAGCGCCACGCTCTCTGGGCATCCATTGTCACAGCGCCCCCATCCAGATGTTCAGGTCTGTGGGCATAAACGTGCAGTGGAGGTAGGTAATGCAAACCACTGAACGCAGAGGGGTGATGAATATATATATATATATATATATATATATATATATATATATATATATATATATATATATATATATATATATATATATATATATATATATAGATAGATAGATAGATAGATAGATAGATAGAAAGATATGCTATAAAAGAGCAACTTTTATTCATCCACTTCCATTAATTTATGATTTATGAAAAATGTGTTTAGGCTCCCCTATTTAGGCTATCTTGCAGTGAGCATGATGAAGGTGACAGATGTAATGCTGTTTTTGCACAATTGAACATGGGAATTCCACGTTTGAATCAATGTTCATTGTAATGAATAATAATAATAATAATAATACATTTAATTTATACTGCACTTTCCATCAAAAGATCTCCAAGTGCTACAGGTAAAAAAGAAAAAAGCATAAAAAAAAAGCTTTTTTTAGAAGAGAGAGAGAGAAAAAAATAAAACATCTAATGGGGACCAAAATCATCTACATTTCATTGTAGATCTCTAAAGAATATTTATTTTTTTCAGAACAATTACAGTTCAGCAGGTTTATTTAATTCTACGCCGCATCATATCTTCAGACTGATTCGTCCTGTTGCAATGACATGGAAGAGGAATTACTAAACTCGTACACATCTTGAACGATAACACGATGATGTGCAAAAAATGTTTTCCTAGACAGGCTGGATTTATGCAATGCAGTGGCCTTTTAAAATCATATCATACTTTATTTCTAAAGTCCTTTACACAGCAAAGCGACCAAAGTGCTGTGCAGGTTCATAAAACAAAAGTAAATAAAAACATCAAATAATCAAAACAACCATTTATAAATGCTTAGCTGGAATTGAAAATGCAAATTAAAAAGATGAGTCCTCAAAAGAGATTTCAAATCATTCACGTTATTGGTCACACTGAGTCAAAGATTAATCCACAGTTCCAACAGAAAAGGTTCACAAGATAGAGACCTATAGGGACATCTAAAAGCAGCAGGTTATGTGACCTTGGTGTTCTGCTGGGAACATGCTTGTGAAACAAGCCTAAATCTTCTTTCTGCAGAGAGAATTCAAACTTCTCACTTTTTAAATCTAGGCTATGGTTGTTATTCTATAGGCTATGTTTAGCCTTTTTCATTAAAATGCAAACATGGCAAAATTAAATTATTATTCATGAAAGCAGACTGACGTGTTATACACGTGTTTTTTTTTCTGGGAGAAATGTAGGCCAGATTCCTGTTAACTGATGAACCCGCTCACTCTGTTTTTCTTTATACGTCATTCCCTTTTTGGACGGATCTGTAGCTAATAGGTATGGACACATTCTACAGTGCCTTGAAAACTTATTAATACCCCTTGAAATATTTTTAGATATTGTTACAATTTTAAACTTCAGGGATTGAGGTTATTGGGATCTTTTGAGACGCCAACAAAAAGTATTAGCAAATTAAGAAATGGAAGGAAGAGGAAGCAAAAATTTTTAATTAGGATGCTAAAAATTCAAAATATACTCATTTATATGTATTCCCTCCCCAAGAAACCACTCTTCCAATTTTATTTGTAGAACATTTTGCAAACCACGATTCACAATTGTGCAGTGCTGTTAGTCTATCACATAAAGTTTCAATGAAATACGTTGAAGTTTGCAGTTGCAATGTGACAAGATGTTTAAAAAAGTAGACATGATATTTGTATATGATGTAATATTGTGCACTCGTGAAACAAATAGATTCTTTATGATCCAACGGCGATGTTGTTGAAAGGGATCATAGAATTCTTACCAGAAAATCATGTTTCACTGTAGATTTTTACCAGGCATAACATCATAATCAAAATCAGAATCAGAATCAAGTTTAATCGCCAAGTAGGTTTGCACTTACAAGGAATTTGACGTAGTATCTACTTCATCTTCATGTTAGAATGGCTTTATATCTCATGATCACATATCCAAATTGATATTAAACATAGACATAGGGTGTTGTTTAACAATCTAAACTAAAAGTTATCATTTACAAAACTTTTTTGCTTTTAGAAATTAGACTTTAGATGTTAGTAATCATTCACGCCACATGAAGAATGTGCCTAACACGCATGTATGGGAAAAGTGACATTATTTGTTTTAAGGGGAATAATCAACAATATTAAGGCACCTACGATGTGGAATGTGAACGGAAAGAAGGTATTTTTTGAACGTTTGAATACTCGTTCTATTATTCTACTATATGGTAAAACGACTTGCCATACAGGGGAATCCGAACGCCTCAGACCTTCTCTTTGAGCCGCACAGGCTTCCGTATAGTCAATCCAATCATGGCTGCTCCCATGTGCTAGTTTGAGCAAACAGCACACAAGCCGACAGAACAGGACACCATAATATTGTGGGGCAAAAATTACGCTTTATAAACGGGAATAGCAGAGTCCGACAGGCGGAAGTGTCACAGGTAAAAACAAACAAAAAAAAAACAACTAAAACTATTAGCACTACTTGTTTAGCCCGACTAGCATCATGTATGTGAAATGGGCTTGTTTTGTTTTTGTTTTACTTTGGATCAAGTTCTTTTGTTTGCCTAGAAGGCTGTTTCATCTAGTAGACACACATGACCTCGTTCAATATTACAGACTATTATCAATTGTTACGTCAAAAAAAAAACAAAAAAAAAAACGTAAGCAGCTGAATCTAATAGGAGGTCTAACTCAGTTTCCAAATACTTAAAATTAATTGAACCTTAATCACAAAGTCGTGTCCTGCTTTGGAAATATGAGATCTGGCTCAGGTTGCTTTTTTGTTGTCACATTGCATTCTTTTTAGGTTTTATTTTTTTATTCTTTTAGTTATTTATTTAGAGTTTTGCTGGGATTTTTTTAAACCTGTCTCTAAATGTCTTCATTAGCCTCATTTAAAGGTTAAAATGGTCTCATCTATGTGTGTAAACATCTATGGAAACATATCAATAACTTCAACTAAGTTGGAAACAAAAGTTTTAATTAACTGAAAATTGGCAACTGATCAGGTAACTGTTTTTTGGGGATTCTTTTTACAGTGAAGAATTACTGAATGCATCTTTTGCTCTTTGCCTGTTGAAGTGAGGACCAGAAGGTCCCTGAAATCAAACCAAAAACCAAGCAGTGTTATTAAATCAGCCGCTCAGCATGCTTTAAAATGCTGCCTGTAGGATCAGACTTTTAGTTGATTGATCTCTTAACATTTTTTTTATTATTTATTTAGCTGATTAGTCAACTTAAACAAATGCTTTCCCTCCATGAAGACAGTTGGGAAAGTTCTTGTTTGGTATCATATGGTGTGTTTATCTCGCTTGCAAAAAGTCTGACATGCTGAGCTTTTTACAGCACCTTTTTTAAAAAAAAAGAATCAATGCACCTTAAAGCTGTTTTACATTTAGTCTTGTTTTATGCAAAAACTTCAAAGTATTTTTGGGGGGATTTTGACTCCAACACAAAGTGGCACGTGATTGTGAGACGGATGCAAAATTACATGGTTTTGTCCTATTTCTTTGACAAATAAATGCGTTTAAATGGTGTGTACATATAGCTTCATCTCCCTATTCCCTAATACCCAGGATGATGGTTTTAGAAAGGGTTCAAATAGGGTTTGAGCATCACACACAGAATTTGGACTAGTCAAGCATATGAGTGGAAAGAGTATGGCAAAACTAAAAGCCTGTCAAGGGATGGCCTTGAAGGAGGACCTTCTGCTGTAATTGTTGCCTGATGTGGGTGGTTCTATAAAATATTCACACGTTTCATATTTGTTCATTAAAACCAACATATCACTTTTACTTCCTCTTAACAGTTAAGCTTTATTCTGTGTTGGTCTATCAATGAAAACCTCAATAAATGCTGCGTTTAGACCAAAACGGCTTTTGAGCGTCAAAAAGGACTTGGACGCCGACCAGACTTTATATCGGCAGTTTTCAGCAATGATCGTTCAAACAGTGGCCGGATGGATTAATGATCTTTCTCGCCGCTAACTTTTCTGGCAGTTCTAACTGCAGGGGAGAGTTTTTTTTTTGTTTGGCTGGGGCTGACATGTTTCCATACCAAGCTTGTGTGCTAAACCGTAATAAGCTCTCCGTCACTGCCTGGTAGAAGAAGAGCGTGATCTTTTTTATGAAACCCTTTTTACGAGTCTGGATCTTCTGAGTAAATGTATCCTCTGCTTTGGTTTGGAACACAGATCGTCAGTATGCTTGTTCCAGGAAGACATTCAATTAAGTTTTATTTATATAGCGCCAATTCATGAAACATGTCATCTCAAGGTACTTTCCAAAGACAAATTCAATCAGATTATACTTCCATCCATCCTCGCTATATCCCTCATGGGATCGCAAGAGGTGCTGGTGCCTATCTCCAGGAGTTCAATGGGCTAGAGGCGGGGTACACTCTGGACAGGTCGCCAGTCAGTCGCAGGGCAACACATAGACAGACAGGACAAACAACCATTAACATAAGATAAGCTTTATTCTCACACACACTCACGCCTAAGGACAATTTTAGAGACCAATTAACCTAACAGTCATGTTTTTTGACTGTGGGAGGAAGCCGGAGTACCCGGAGAGAACCCATGCATGCACAGGGAGAACATTCAAACTCCATGCAGAAGTCTTGCTGCAAGGCAACAGAGCTACCCACTGTGCAGCCCCCAGATTATACAGATTAGTCAAAAAGTTTCATATCTAAGGAAACCCAGTAGAAGGCATCAAGTCTTGACAAGCAGCATTCACTCCTCCTGAAGAAACGTAGAGCCACAGGGACAGTCATCTGCATAGTCCATGGCTTTGTAGCAATCCCTCATAGTATGAGGCTCATACTGAGCAAGCATGAAGCAACAGTGGAAAGAAAAACTCCCCATTAACGGGAAGGTAAAACCTCCAGCAGAACTGGGCTCAGTATGAACGGTCATCTGCCTCGACCGACTGGGGGTTAGAGAAGACAGAGCAGAGACACAGAAAGCACAGAAGCACACATTGATCTAGTAATCTGTTCTACATTAGATGGTAATAGCGGATGATCTGTCTTCCCTGGATGATGTCACAGTTAACAGAACGCCAGACCAGGTGTACCTACTATGAAGAAAAAAAAATAAGAGCAAAAAGTTAACAGCTGAAATAACAAACAATGCAAATTGGAGACATGACTGTATAACTCCCCCCGGTACTCGTAGGAGCCCACCTGACAGAGGACAGTTTGACGAACGATCAGGGGAAAGTGGTCACCGGCTGCTTTATGTAACAATGTTATAGAACATTCTTCACCATCTCTGAGATGTCTGTGTTTTGCAGGTTGCGCTGCATGTTGGTACGGACTGCCCGGCGGCTCCCTCTCACCGTCCTCGTCCCCCGCCGGCTGCATCCGTCCCTCTCGCGCTCAGCGAAACAGGTTTTTTGGAGGAGTGCCGCCAGCTGCGCTTCTGGGAGGAGGCGGGTCTCCATGGATCCCCAGGTCACCGCCACTGACCCCTCTTGCACGCCGGCTGAGTCTCCGGCGGGCGGGAACGGCACGGCCGCAACGCGTGGCGCAGAGGGACCGTCTGCCGTGGACCTGTTACCCGGAGAGACCGTTGTCAGAGAGGGAAAGGCTGCCATCTTGTTTCCTGACGCCAACGAGGTGTTCTACAACCCCGTCCAGGAGTTTAACAGGGATTTAACGTAAGGCGACTTCAGCAGTAGTTGTCAAGAGTGTCCTCGATCAGTGACCACCGTTTTAAACTTGCTGGATCACTGGAGCAAAACATATGGAAAGTGTTGTTTTAAAAACAGATTTGGCAAAAAGAAAGGGTTTAATGTTGTTTTTAAGCTCTGCTTGTTTCTTCTCGTTAATGTCTTCATCCAGAAGCAATCTCTCACTTATCCCCCCCCCCCTCCAGATGTGCTGTGATCACGGAGTTTGCTCGAGACCTGATGGCCCAGCGTGGGGTGAAGGTGCTCGTCCCGGGGGAGAAAGAGAGAGTGGTGGTCTCTCTGTCGGAGGAGACGAACGAGGCCGACGTGCCGGCAGCGGAGGAAAACGGCGCAGGAGAGCCCGAAGTTACTGCGAGAGTGGGGGAAAAATGCGAGGTATGCGAGGAATTTCCAGCACACAGTAAACACGTTTCTGCCGCTGCGTTCGCAACACGGGACGACGGCGGATGCTGAATTCATAGGAGCTGCTTCTTTAGTTGATGTGGGCCGTTTAAAAACTGAAGCGGTGACCAGACAAAAAGCTTTAAGTGCCTCTCCCGTCTGAAGTGACGCACAACGCCTGTGACAGTGAGCGGTCAGATTTCCACTGGGAGTGGGGGGGGGGCTTCCTGTGCTAAAAATACACACTTACTGGCTCAAATGTGAAACTTGATTAATAAAGGCTTCCATCAAGCTGCTTGTGTTAATCGCCTACTGGTAGTTTCACACTTTGGTGGCCCCAAGTGGTTGGAGGAGGTAATTGCACAATTTCAACATTGTTGAAACATTACAACATTGTCCAGCACAGAGGAGATTGACTAATGTTTTTTTTTTTTTGCTTTAGTCTTTGTAGATTACTTCTTTTTAAATTGAAAACATTTAGACAGTGACTGAACTGCTTAAAATAAAATCTCACGCCGTGAAAACTAACACTGAGCCGAGTGTGTTTTTTTTTTTTGGCCTTAATATAAATAAATCTGTCATCAGGAATTCATAACCTCACACTTAAAAATCTTAAAAAAGTAAAAAATAAACCAACAACAATCAAATCTTTTGCGTACCCGTTGAATCACCCAATCACGCCTTGTTTTTTAGTTTACTTAATTTACATAGAGTCCTCCACGTTATACGTAAAAGGTTGAAGTATTTCAAAGACTTCATGTTGCCACGCAGTGGGAGGTTTCCAGACCTTTCGAAGAGAAACTGTATGCAAAGAAATTTCGTTCTGTACGCACTCTGTGCATACAAAATGACAAATAAAGTTGTCTAAGTCTAAGAAACAGGCCCACAGCACGACAGATCCACTACTTAATGACGGGCATGAGGTGCTCTTCCTCATATTCATCCTTTGTTTTAGATCAAACCCACCTGTGGAGTTTGTTGCTGAGAAGCTCCGTCTTATGGCTCCTGTAGAGCAGAGGTGGGGAATCCAGGTTCAGAAAGTAAAAAGAAAAGCCAGTCCAGAGATTAGTTCCAACCATCTTCATTTCCAGCTCCACATCAAAGACAGGGACTAAAATCACCTGTTTAAGTGAAGAGGATGAAGGAAAACTAGGCACGGTTTCCACTTTCCTGAAGCCCGATTCCCTACCTGTGCCGTAGAGTTTGATAAACTCCACATGTTTACATTAGTGATGCTAAGACCATAAATGCTTTTTGTTTTGCCCTCCGAATGACCGATTGGCATGTTGGTAGCATTTAGGCTAACCCTAAGGTTCCACATTTTACTACGGGTCTCTCTTAGCGAGCTTTGGAGCATATGTTAAACAATTTTTAACCAATCTGTATAATATGATTGAATTTGATTTTCTAAAGTGCCTTGAGATGACATGTTTCATGAATTGACGCTGTATAAATAAAATTGAATTGAATTGAATTAAACAGCCATGCCATCCTGATCGCTGAGATAAATATACACCCTGCTTTAGCCCGGGGCGCTGTGCGTCTGGGCCATGTCATGTTTACACCCCCAATCATGAATTACCAATTTAAAGTTTCTAGAAACTGTAATCAAATTAAAAAATGAAAGCTGGAATGCTAATAAAAAGGCTTTAATTAGGTGTATTTCATTGGATCTGTTAGGGGTTTAGGAGCTTTTGTCTTTTTGCTTATTCACGCAGCGTAGCTTTTTGAGGTTCATCTGGGATAATTGTCTTGTTTCCTCAAACCGTCGGCTTCAGAAAGGTCTTCGTGTCCTGGAGGGCCTCGCAGCTTCGGGTTTGCGCTCGGTGCGTTTTGCTCTGGAGGTGCCCGGCCTGCAGAGTGTCACCGCCAACGACTTCTCCGTCAAGGCGGCGGCGCTGATCGGGCGCAACGCCCAGTACAACGGAGTCGACCACCTGCTGCAGGCCAGCTGCAGGGATGCAAGGTACCAGCCTGCTTCTTTATTCAGTAATCAGATGCTCTTATTGTCAGGAGTTCCTTTGTTACTGTTTTACCACAGTTGGTTTTATCTTGAGCTTTGAATTTCTTTATGTCATTCATTTGGTTTACATTTTTTTTTGGTACAAACCATCCATTTTAATTGTTTCTCTCTCAGCAGGGGTCAAAGTTTAATCTCAGAAGTAGCGATTATGCCATTTTCTCAGCATTTTTTCTTGTTCCGTTCATCTCTTGTTTTGTGGTTACACAGCATGTTAATGTACGAAATGCGAGGGAAGAAGGAGCGGTACGACGTTATTGACCTGGATCCCTACGGAAGCCCTGCAGCGTTCCTGGATGCGGCCGTGCAGGCTGTCAGTGAAGGAGGTGAGTTGTTCTGATCGGCAATCATCCCGCTTCTGTTTCATCTCATGCATTAAAGAGGAGCTTAACGTTACTCACAGCCGTAAGTACGGCACATTAAATGAGGTCAATATTGTTTCATTTCCACAGGACCCAGTAACACCATCCATAGCATGACAATGATTTAATTTCTCTCCGATTATTGATGTTCATGATCGAGAAAACTATAAATAAAATCAGGATATTCTATTTCTACCTCATTCAATAAATTTATGAGGCAATTAGATTTTTATTTCTATGTACATATGTAGGACAAACCTCCTAGATTTGCTGCCAATATGTTTAAATTGCATTTTAAAACTGTTTTCAAGATCCATCTGTTTTTGATAAACAATGAAATTCACATGGTTTAACCTTCTTAGGCAGCAAACATATTTATCAAAATAGTCCTAAATTGTATTATATACTTATCAGATTGGGTGGATTTGCAAAAAACATTTTTTTTCCTAATTTCTTTTCACTAAGAATATATTTTACTGCAAACTGTTGTCAAGTTTGCAGTAAAAAAACAAACATTTGATTCCAGGTTCCTGCAAGTTTCCTACTATATCAGGGTGTAAACAAAAGTCACCGGAGATATTTTACGGTTTAGAATAAAAACATCGTCCATCTTATTGTGGATTCTTCTGCCACTGGGAAATGGAAAAGTTTCTCTTTTTTTTTGTCCATCAGAAACTAAGCCCACAATCTAAAGGACACTTTGGAATAATTCAGGGTGTTTTGGTGAAGTCCTTCTATCAGTGGTTTAAAGTTCATACATTCTTATTGTGTCTGTTTTATAATCCAATGATGATATTTTTCAGTCTCAGCTGGCCGGTTTCAGAATTTTGCAAACACACATTAATTTTAACCCGAATAAGCAGAGTAACATCTTTTCTCTTTTTCTACATAAAACACACAACCTCTGTTCATTTATGCTTATACTAACTAAAACAATTACGTCTTTTTTTTTTTCTATCTCCTTATTTTTCTCTCCAAAAAAATATTTTTTTTTCTACGTTGTAGTGATTTGGTTCTATGTGACTCTAAAAGAAAGCCGTTTTTGCAGCAGCAACTCTTAACAGTTTTAAAAACTGGACATGTCTGTGGAAAAGGTGTCTTTAACATCTGTCATATGAGTCCTAGTTGACATTCTGACAAAGGTGCTTTTGTCAACATCAGCCTTTAACAAGCTTGAAGTATTTGCAATCAGTTTTCATTTTTTTAACAGATATAAAAGTGTTATGATGATCAGATTTGAATAAGATTGAACCGTTTTGCATGTAATAAATCCCCGTTAAATCCGCCTGTCTTTGCTGACCGTTGTCTGCTTCCTCTCTCTCAGGTCTGCTGTGCGTTACCTGCACAGACATGGCCGTGATGGCGGGAAACAACGGAGAAACCTGCTACAGCAAATACGGCTCAGTCTCCATCAAGGCCAAATACTGTCACGAGATGGTGAGGGAAATGAAATGTGAAAACAAACGTGCATGCGCTGAGCGTGCAGACGTGTTGGTGCTTTGACTTTAAATCTCTGATCTGGATGCGTCAGTCTTACTTTATAAAAATCTATTACTGGGATTGTGGACAGGCTAAAATGTTTGCATACATTTTAAAAGTTTCGTTTTTGGTTCTAATTTGACTTTTTTTAAGGCTGATCAGATGTGGAAACATAGTGTGCAGTTTTTTTCCCCATTTCCATTGATCTGCTAGTGGCACATTTCGACTGGAAATCAGAATTTCTTTCATCTGGAGGGTAAAGCACCTAAGAACAAAAATAAACTTAATAAATAAGATGTAACACTTTAGACAAAGTACAGATAGAGCATAATTTACTCAGTTATTTCTCAGCTCATTAAAACATCAAAGCACATAAAGTAGCAACACACATGATCACGTGTTAGTTTTTATAACTAACATGGAATGGCGTTAAATTGTGTTTAGATGCATTTTTAGTGGTAAGAAAAATCAAACTACTCCCTTATTGGGATATTTATTTTTTAAATACAGTGACTTAAAGTAAAAGGTGGAAGTTGTAGAGTCTTTGGTTTTGTTGTGGCTTTAGACAACCGAACAGCAGAGAAAGAGTGAACATTTTCAGATTCACTCTTTATGTAAGATAAAAAGCTGAAGACTAAAAGGATTTCCGTTCAAGTCTGATCGTGCAGATTGTTGTTTGCGCCCACGGTTTCACTGCGATAAATAAACGTTGTCGCTTCCTCTGCAGGCTCTTCGTATCATCCTGCACAGTTTGGACCAGCGGGCAGGAGTGTACCAGCGCTACATCCAGCCGCTGCTGTCCATCAGCGCCGACTTTTACATTCGGGTCTTTGTAAGAGTCTTCACAGGACAGGCTACTGTCAAAAACTCCGTTAGGTACTTTCTCTGTCTGGCTTTGTCTTTCTCTCTCTGACACACACACACACACACTTACGCGCACGCACACACACGGGCGCGTGTAAACCTTCTCTGAACAAAGGCTGGATATGCTGAATGATGAAAGATGAATGATCCTGAAACTGGGCCACTGCAGAAAGCGAATCTGGAAGCAAAGTTGGAAACAAAACTGGAGATTGAGATCCGTGAACAACAGAAAACTCAAAATGATTTCAAATGGAGCGTTGATATGTTTAAACTTTTTATTTCCTTCAGATAAACGTTTTCTGAAGCAGATTTTAGATGATCTTATCAGGATTTCCTAGAATTTAACCTTAGCTTAATAGGTTTGCGCTTGTTTTACTCTAGCTTTTTATTGTTAGCTTAAAATAAAAGTCAGGAAAACAAAGAAAATCGGTTTTTTTTCAGGTGTCATCAGACTGTTATTATAAAAGACAAAACCAGGATTTTCAAAGGGAAAAAAAGACCCCTTCCCTTGATTTGTTTTCAGTTTGCATCCTTTATCTTAGAATTGAAACATCTCAGCTTGATTTGTTTTTTCCTCAAATTTATAGATTGGTTTGGAATCCCATTATATTTGCTTTATTTATTTATTTATTCACTTTTTTCACCAAAAGTTATTTTATTTTGTCTTTCTATATCTAAATTCTTATGGAGGACCAAGTCTTCCATATCTAAAAATAAATACAGAAATAAATAAATGCTCAATAAATAAATAAGCATGCAACTAATTGCCACCAAATTAATAAATGAAGGTAGAAATTAAATTATACAGTCAGACATAAATGTATATATCTCTTTTAATTAGCTTATTTATTTATTCACCTTTGTAATAATTACCTTATTTATTTATTGTGCATTATAATCTTCAACTTTATTTATTAATTACTTATATTTTTAAGTACCTGTAGCCAGGAAATTATGTAGAGAGAAGAAATGATAGAATAAAGACAAATGAAGACACCATGAATGACAACACAGAAGAACAATATAACATTAGTTTTTTTTACAGTTAATATTGTAACAAGAAACCAAGCACATTAGAAATAACGTTGCTGCTTGTAAATATATATAGCTACCATTAACACACACCTTAAGTACATTCAAACCTGGGATTGAGTGAACTTTATCAGCGACAATGTTTAATGCAAACCAAAATGGAAATAAACGTAAAATTGCCTAAAGTCTTTTTGTCCGTGTTCCTGTGTTGCAGTAAGCAGGCCTTGGTGTACAACTGTGTCGGCTGTGGCTCCTTCCACTTGCAGAGAATGGGCAGAAGGATGAGCCACGGAAAGCAGTAAGTCTGACCCCGGTCTGATGAACAAACTCCTGCCTAAAAGTGGAGGCCAGTAGAAGCATTTGATCTGTTTCAGGGCAGCAAGAACCAAATCACATCATTCTGTTCTTGCCGCACTGGCCTGGTAGTTCTTGCAGCTTGTTCACAATGCATAAAATAGCCAGACGTTTTTTTTTTTTTCTTGTCTTGTCGTGTCCGAGTAACATGCAGTGGGAGAGAGCTGTGAAGACTTCCTGGGAAGTCTGCACTTCTTGTAAAGTATGAAATGTAGCAGTCAGCAAGAATGTTGTTCTTGTTCTTGCATCCTTGATGAAAAGAACACACTTCTCTGTTCCTACTAATATATATTGGCCTTTAAAGTTGAAATATCAGAACCAAGACATTCTTGTCACTGCCAGTCTAGAAGAGCTTTATAAATGTGTCTAAGTTTCATCCATGTTATTTTTTTACAGACATTCTGGCTCGTTCTACATCCTTGATGTTAGGTTTTTTCCACATAGTCTTGACAGTTTTAGACTGTTTCAATGTTTTTCTCTCACTGTTTTGTGTACTGTAATCTCATTATAGTTGTTTATGTGTTGAAGTTGAGTTCTGTGGTTTCAGCATGAAGTATTCTGCAGCCACGGGACCCCCGGTTGGACCGGAATTGTGAGCACTGTGGACAGAGGCACCAGGTGGCACGCACACATCAACTCGCTGACATTTAGATGCAACACAGGGCGTCACCAAGTATCAGAGTGCTTTTAGTCCACGGTTCTTTATAGAGAACTTAGATCTTTTTCATGTTTCCCGAGCAGGAACGTGCTCTGCTGGTTTGTGGTGATCAGGGTATAAACATGTTTTACTGCACATAGGCTGAAGTCTGTTGGTTGTCTCCTGCAGCTGGGTGGTCCAATCTGGGCCGAAGCCATCCACGACCTGGAGTTTGTTCAGAAGGTTCTAGCTGCCGTGTCGGGGAACCCGTCCAGATTTGGAACGTCCAAGCGCATTGAGGCATGCTCAGCATGGGTGACTGAGGTAGTCCCTCACCGGGTCGGTTCGCTATGATCAGGTAGGCTGGGTTGATGGCACAACATGATGAATGTTTTTTTTTTTTTTCTGATGTTTGCTTCAGGAGCTGGAAGACGTGCCTCTTTACTACACGGTGGACAGCCTGAGCAGCACAATACACTGCAATACTCCCTCCCTGCTCCAGTTCAGGTAGGCACCACCTTACATCCCGTCAAAAAATAATAATAAGAAGAATAAAAATACAAAAGAAATCATCATCTGCCTACTCTGATTTCTTTTGTATTTTTTTTTTCCTTTTTTTTTTCTTATTTCTTTTTGATCCACTGTATATAGGAAGATACACTGTATATAACTGATGCACCTTTTCCTACTCCTGACTATTGATTGACTATTGAGCCGATGTGACAAGTGAATTTCTCCAATGTGAGATCAATAAAGACTATCTTACTATCTCACTATACAGTTCCTAGGCCGTTACATTAACTTAGCAATCAGCAGAACATCTTTACAAATACCTGCAAGTAAAATGAAAAAATACGAATTGTGGTATTTTCTACCAGCGTATTAAATCTTTCTAATGTTTCGAGTTTTTTTTTTTTTTTTTTTTTTTTACACAACAAGCGCATCTGGAGCTTGTTTTTAAAGGAAAGGCCGTGCAGGATTAATTATGAGTGACAAAATCTCCAAAAGACAAACCCGTACGGGCCATTTTAAGAATCGGAAGACAAATCAGGAGCAAAAACTCCACCGTCTTAAGGAGGAGATGCAAAAAGGCATGAAAAATGGAACAACGGATTCAGGTTGTGAGCTGAATCTCAGCAGAGCTGCCAGCGACACTTTGTGTCCCCCGTTAGAAAATCAGTGGTGTCTGTTTTTATCATGCTGCCCAATTCACAGAGGCACCACACCGGTTTGAATGAGCTCAAGGTTTTCATATTATGCAGTAAGCCAAGAGTTAAAAAAATGTAATGACATAAATGTCTAATAAATGACCTAGGACAAGTTTAGTTATATTTTGCAACAATGCATAAACTAATTCTATAAGTGAGCACCATTTAAGTTTTTTCTGGATATTTTATTCAATTGCCTTTGTCTACATGACAAATATTTGAATATTTTTAAAATAAGCTGCTCCCCTAGAAAACTTGTTTTTTTTTTTTTAGATGAAAATATGCACACCCATCCATGTATCCAGACAGCGAACCATCAATGGTGTACGTTGATTGATTCGTCCGTCTGTCCATCACTCCATCAGCTCCCCTTATCTCTCCATTCATCAATCCATCTATAGTGCCTTGCAAAAGCATTCACCCGCTTTTGCTTTTACCTGTTTAGTTACATTTCAACCTGTATTTAAATGTTTTTTACTAATTTTATGTGATGGGATCAGCACAAAATAATTGAAAAGAAAGTGAAATGAGCTCATATATATATATATATATATATATTATTATATATATATATATATATATATATATTGGACTTCTAGTCTGAAACTGAAGACGTTCGCTTCCCATCTAGGAAGTTTTCTAAACTAAATATCTGGGAGTAGCGTGAAGTGGCCAAGCTTATAGACCTGCTGGCGCTGGTTAGAGCTTAGAGTCGGCATGTAAGATTCACCTGGAACTGATCGCCCCTCACATAGGAGAGTCGTTGGGCTCATGGTTTGCCTGGTTCACAGGAGAATGTTGCCACTCACCAGCAGATCGATAAAGCTTGGAAACTCCACACGACTCCAGACATTTTGAATTGAGAAAGCTTTCCCTGGATGGGAAGCGAAACGTCTTCAGCTCCACATTAGAAGTCCAGTTGTTTTATTTTTAACCTTTTTTTGGATTAATTACAGGTTAGGTAATTAGTCTCTCCTTGCCCTTAGGTGTGCATGGTAGGGCTGGACGATATAGAAAAAAAAGCTTATCGATAATAAAAATGCATATTGATCGATATCGATAATTATTGAAAATATTAAAACCATACTTTATGTGCAGCTCTGCCTGGACATTTTATGATATTGCTAATTATTTAATTTTAATAAAGAACAAAACACAGAATTTCAATTAAATCTTTATTTAACCAACTTTTTTAACCATAACAGAATTAAAAAAAAACAAAAATAACTTAAGAGACTTGAGTTATGTTATTAAATACGACAAAGAATAACTATAGTAACTAGTATAAGGAAAAACTGTTTCTAGATCGAAGTTTTATCGACCCTATTTTTCCTATCGTGCCACACGTCTATCGATCGATATATATTGTTATTGAATGATCGTCCAGCCTAGTGCATGGTCCGTTTGTCCTTTGTCTCTGTGTTGTCCTGTGATGGACCGTGAAGTAATGTACCTTTATCTTCAGGGTAACGAATGTTCGTCGTGGCCTGAATGAATTCATCTCGTTGCAGGTCTGCCCTCCTCACGCTGGTCACAAGGTTTCTCTGTCTCACGCTTGTAAAAACGGAGTTAAGACAGACGCGCCTCCTGGAGTCATCTGGGACATCATGCGCGGCTGGTACAGCAAAGTTTAATCACGTCTTTCCTCGCCCAACACAAGTCTTTACACAAGAATACGTGATCACATGTTCTTTGCATCCTCGTCTGTGGCAGGAGAAAACAAATCCTGTAAAGAGGGAGAAACTGTCTCAGACCAGTCCTGCGTTCAAGATCCTGTTCCTCCGAACCAAGGTGAGACGACCTGCAGCATTTAATCACGTACTGGAATGAGGACATGTTTGGATTTTACTGTGTAGAAAGACAACAGTTTTGAATGTGTTATGGTAATATCACCTGATATATTCACGGCACGTGTGTGTTTAGGCTGGAAGCCTGCTTCACAGTAAGAGAGGATGCTAACCCTCAGTCTCGGAAACGTCATTTGACCCGGTTCCAGGAGAACCCACAGGCCTTCTGGGGCCCCAAAGCTCGGGCCAAAACAGGGTAAATCACACACACTCTCGCACATCTCATTAAGTAGAATAGCATCAACAGTTTATTTTTGTTTTGCAATTTAAAAAAAAGTTGAAAAGCCTCTTTCCGTCAGTTTTTCTTCCACTAAACTTTCTATGAAAGTGCTTGAGTACAGCACTCTGAGCGGCCAGCCCTTTAGCAATGACTGTCTGCTGGAAATCTGTCAAGTCAGCAGATTGTGTAGCTCATAACTAGCATTCCTGTATTAAAAAATCATTTTCTTCATTTAATATTTAAATTTTCCTGATTTTGGACTACAATTTTGGGATTTGATTATTTATAAGCCATAATCTTCAGAATTAACAGAAATAAGCACTTGAAATATATTGTGTGTAACAAATCTACATTAATCATTTTGAATTATTATTACAAAAAAAATACTTGTCAGTTATATTCTATTGTACTGAGATAGTGACCGATCGCTTGTCATCCATCCATAAACCCTGTTCAATTTTATTATGCAGATGGGCAAAAGGTTTTCTATAAACAAACCCAAGTTACTGACTTTGCAGCAATCCTTTTCCTTGAACCAGCATACGGCGACAGTGAACAGCAGACTAAGTTTGGTCTCTTCAGCTTTCCCAGGCAATCCCTCATACATGACTCTCACCTGCACGCGCGACAGTGATGAGGAGAATTTTCTTTAACGAGAAGAGACCTCCAGCAGAACCTGGCTTAGGGCGAGCGTTCATGAGCCGTGGCTGACCAGGGTTTGAGAAGATGGAGCACACACGGATAAAACAGAATCACGGGTCAGGAGTACTTTCTATGTTAAAGTACAGTTAATGGCAGCAGTGGCTCCTTTATTGGCCTTAATCTAGGAGACAAACGCAGCTCAACATATAAACTCTGAGCCATTTGTAAAATCAATAGGATGGAAGACTGAGCATATAGTAATGACAGCAGTAGCTCATTGGGTCTAGACGCGGTTAAAGACTGGAAGACCATCAGGTGGTGTCCTTTATAAGAAGGCTTCATCTAAATACCCTTAATTACTAGCTTATAGCTCCTGTTCCCTGACCTTTCACGGGGTCAACAATAAGAACAATATCATGGGTAGGAAAAGAGCTTTCGGACAGCTCTGCTGAATTCAGACAGCCTTCCACTCTGACGTCATTACGTGACAGAAACGCACATGGATGATGAGAGTCAAATCGGGCCTACAGCTTTCTGAAAATGAAATACAGTGTGCACGCTCTCTTTCTCTCCAGACATTTTTGTTGATTTCTGTGAAGAGGCTATGCTGATACAGCATGTCGTGCAAAGGATTGTGGGATACCGTAAGGCTTCTTAGCATCGATAAGGGACAGAGTGGGGTTCCTAGGCAAAACTAGCCGCAGGAGGGAGCATACAGGTTCCTTCTCCTACCTTCTTCCTTGCTGACTGCACTATTCAGACAGCACTAATCACTTAGCACTTTGGCAATGGTATTCGGACGGAGCCGAAGAAGAAAACAGGACGTTTTTGGCAGAAATGCCAGATGCAACTTTCATGTAGAGAAAAAGCAATGGAAGCATAAGGTTAATGACACTAATACTTTAGAGAAAATCATATTTTTGGTGAGGAAAAGTGGTCAAAATGTCCTCCAGCAGCTTAAGCCTGATGCAGCATGACTATGGAGATGGTGCAGAAAATACAAGCCACCCTAACTATAGGCTTTATCATAAAGGAAGCGTTCAAGCCTCGTCTTAAAGTAAACAGGAAATCTGCCTCAGACTAGAACCACAGAAGAGGAGCCTGATAACTAAACATTCTGCCTCCTACTCTACCTTAGAAAATCTCAGGACCACCAGTAAAACTTCAGGTTGATTTGTCGCCAGTATCACAGGCCAAGTGCACCTTCCACTTTTGCTGCTTTTGCTGTAACTGCAGCATTCCTAAAGTGTGTCAGGCGCAGATAATCTCCCAAAGGTCTGAGCTCTGTGTCTCTATCCTCATGCAGGCAAATATCTGGGCATTCGGTCCGTGTTAGAACCTTTCAGTTGACCGCGAGGCACGGAGAACATGTCTAGATCACGGAACAAAACGGCGAAATGAAAGAGGCTATTGTTTCTCTCCCCTAGCCGGCCTCTCTCCTCCCTCTGAAATCCCCTACTGACCTTTCGTCCTCTCCTCCAGTGGTGGAATCACTCCAAACCTGCAGGACAAGAGGAAGAAGTACCAGAACAAAAGAAAGAACCAAATCACAGACTCTTCACAGTTGAAGAACTTTCCCTGCAAGAAGTTCAAACAGGTCAGACCCGTGGCAGACGCTCTCTCTTTGAGGGGAGTCGGCTGCGTCACTCAGTTCTGACAGAAGCCGCTCACATTCAGAAAGTACCGTATGGCTCACACGCGCACCTTCATCTTGTTTTCTTCTGCAGGGAACTTGCACGCATGGAGACGACTGCTGCTACTCCACGACGCGGAGCAGAAGTGTGATTAGAAAATGGAATGGGTCCTAGTTATTTTTGTTTTTAATTTTGAGGATTTTTTTAGTTTTTTTTTGTTTAAATGGTCTGGTGGAGTCCGGACACCATGAGGTTAGATTGTTTTGGACCTCTGAAAGTGAATGGAAAGAATCTCGTCAGTTTATGTCAAGGATTTATTTTTAAAACATGTATTCCATTCAAACGAAGTCATTGCTTTGACTTAAAATGAAACCACAAGAACCTGCTGCGTGTGTGCAAAAGTAACAGGTCTCACGGAACTGTAAGTTACAGATGCATTTCTGCAATTATTAAATTCTGTAAATAGCTTTGTATTAATTCAGTTTCACAACTGCACAAGAACAGACCTTTATAACGACCCAGTGGGTGTCGCCTTTTAATGAAAACTTTTTTTCATTGAGACTTCAAAGACGAACGGGTTCTAACAGTTTAAACCGGTCACCACCGAGAGCAACATATAAAATATTAGATTACAGGAGACAAGAACCACATGATCCAAGCAAGATTTGATTTTTTTTATTACAAGATGCTTGTTGAGCAGTAAACAAAACATGTATGTATATACATGAGTAGATCTTTTTTTTTTTTTTTTTATTGCACAGTACAATTTGGCACCAGTTGGTCTACAGACATGGAAATATTCTGTACTTGCTGCTTTAAATTGTTTACAAATGTGCAGATGGTTAATAAATTTCACAGTGCATAAGAAATAAAGGAATAGGGATTCAATCCCCGTCAGCTTCCATTTGTTTGCAGTAAATGGAAGCGAATGTGATTTGTGGGAATGTATGAAGTGTTCAGGCAGGAGTCTAAAATTGTATTTTCCCAAGTCTGGATAATTCAGGGGGGAAAAATAACTCTCCATGGAAAATGACTTTTTCCATAATCTTCCTTATTCTGTTACTTAAAGTATAAGTAATCATTTTTACTCATGGGTTTATGTTCAGATGATGTGCTTTTATCTATGATATTCCTCATCGCTACTTATGTTTCAGTAGAAATATTTGCTAGATCTGGTTTTTGAGTGATATGACCCACAGATGAATGACCGCTTTTATCAGGCATCATTCCACCTAAGCTTTGCCCTCTAAACTCATCTGTGGTCTAAACCAGCCGGCTTTCTTTAAGTAGTTCTGCTTCAGATGAGCACTGAGGGCATATTTATAAAACATTTGCAAATAAAACGTATAACACTTTAGGAATAATCCCGTGCAAACAAGTCAGATTTAAACATGTAAATATAGAGACGATCCAAGGGAAAAGTAGGAGGAACCTTGTGTTGGGGTTTATTATTTAACTTTGATCAATTTGCTATTCTAACAAGGCCAAGATTAAAATTGTGCACCTAGTCCACAATCTAATGGAGCTTTCAGGGAAAGACATTCAGTGCCCCAAGATTCAAAAATATTTTTAGCATCATTTAATTTAATGTTAATAAATGTAACATGCTTTATCTGTTGGTACCAATAACAGTTGTCTTCATTCTTACATTCATAGTAGAGATAAGGGACTCCAGCACAAAGTTCAAACTAATCAATTCATCTTTACTTCCTGTTATAAGCCAATGTGTGTAGTGCACTTCCGTAACAGGAAACGCCTTCTACTGCAAGGCTATGGCCTGGTTCAATGGGCAAACATTTGCAAAACAGAAAAGCTGCTAATCTTCCACTGTTGGTTCCATGAAAGCCTCATATATTGTGGTTACATGTAAAAAAATATGATAAAATGGGAGTATTATGCACCGTTTAGCAGCACAGTTGTATCTTTAGTAAAGTAGCCTTTTGATATGTTTCATATTCAGAGCAGTAATTGTTTTTGTGGGGCATCCTCATTTCCATTGTACTCTTTTGTAAGATCCATCTCTAAACAGCTATTAGGCTTAGTTTTTTTGTGTCCTGCAACATTACATTTTGATCAGCTGAGCCAAATTTGTCTGATAGCTTTTCTCCAAAGATGATGGTAGCAGCAGCTTCTGAAAATCTCATTACTCTTATGTGAATCTGCAGCAAAAAAAACCCCCCTTAAAATGACGTTTAAGGTTAGCTTTAAAGAAGGCACCGTGTATAACCTCTGGAAATGTTTTTTCCCTTTGCTGTCAGTTACATCTGAAGCTTAATCCGTGTTCATTAATGTCACTGTGGCACGAAACAAAGAAAAATAAAATCTAAAAAATAACCTAGCGATAGGCCAACAACTCCTGATTCAGATACGCTTCTGGACCAATCCTGTTCAACAGTGCAAGGCAGCTTTATATGAACAACAATCAACATAAGTGTGCTCATGATTTTCAATAAAGGTTTTTGATTCAAATGCCTGTCCCTAGCCAAAAAGTAAGATGGGTAAAAATACAATAAAAAAAAAAAATCCCTTTCAATTAGATTCAAGTGGTATCATTTTGATGCATGTGATTGGTTATTTAATGTGACCCTGAGTAGGAAGGTTCGGATCTCCATCGGCCTCAAGGTGACTTCCACACGGAGGGATCCTCAAACGTCTTCAGCAGAGGCTTCTCCTCTGTAAACACAGATGCAGCTTTGTCAAAGAAAAAAAGAAAACAATATCCCATCTTAGAGCATATAAATAAAAATACTAAATGTATAATAAAACCTAGTTTATGCTTTATTAGCACTAAACGCACCAGGTCCCTCCCCAAACAGAAGAAGCGACATAAAACATGTCTTGTTAAAAACGCCCTGCTGTGAAACAAAAATTTATGGCTCATTATATTACAGTTTAATTTGTACCTGGAGGGAGCTGTTCTGCACAGTGCTGCTGATTGTAATGAGGCAGCAATTACCACCATTGTAGAGTTAAAATGTGACAGTCAATTTTTGTGTTCATCCTCTGCTCAATTAGCCCTCTGAGCTGTAGATGACTCTGCAGCTTCCAGGCAACTAATTGATCTGTGACCGGTTAAAAAAAACTGCCAGATGATGCAAATCCCCGAGCATTCAGATGGAGGGTCTGCTGATCTCCATGTCAATGTTTGCCTTTGGGTTGCCAGTTGAATTTGTTTTAAAGCAGGAATTTAGCCCAGTCTTTGAAACAACACTTACAGCTCAAACTGGGCATTATCCCCCCCCCCCCCCAAAAAAAAAAAAAAAAAAAAAAACTTTAGCACTTTTTGGTTATCTCCCTACCCCCCAGAAAAATATAAAAACTTGGTGAATAGCTGATGCACAGCTACACAATGTGGCTTTTCAACACCATAGACAGTTTGCAAGGTGTTCTAATTGCTGGTCAAAAAAAAAAATGCTTTGAAAAAACAATTTGAGAAGGCTTCAGTTAAGACATTTAAAAGTAAAAAATAAAATAACTAGTTTAATCAAATTCTGTCACTCAAACGGTTTTTTTTTTAATTTGTTGTGCATTTCCAAAGTTTTCCCCACCTTGGTTACACATCTTTAATGCCTTTTTGTAGTATACAGTAGCTGTTAGCTCAATTGTCATCATATTCCCAGCCAGGCGTGGCTGTGCTCTACCTTTCTCAGGCGTCCAATCAAAGCGGCTCATCTCTTCCTTCCACTGATTGGCGGAAAGGTTCAGCTCAGAAAAACCCAAAACATCCAGAGTGGAAAACAGTTTCTGTGCAAAAGAAGGAGCAGAAACCAATTGTTAAAATGGATATAAAAAGAAGGTGGTGAAGTGAACAGTATACAGAAAAAAATTAAAAAAATAGAAATTTGGCTTGTACATAAACTGTATATCCAACCGCTTTGCTATGAAGCCCTTAAAAAGTTCTGGTGCGACCCATTTAACTTGAAAAGTCACATAATTAGTGAAATGAAGTCTACCTGTGTGTCACATGATCAGTCTGTATAAAACATGTTTTGTGAAAGGCGCCAGAGGCTGCAGCACCACTAAACAAGAGAGGCATCACACCATGAATACCAAGGAGCTCTCCAAACAAATCTGAGACAAAGTTGTTGAGAAGTACAAGTGTTAAAAAAATACCCCTGAGAGTACCATCTACAGACGGAAAGCACACGGTACCACAACAAACCTGCTAAGGCACTGATCAGAGAGGAAGCACCGAGACCAAAGGAGTCTGGGGTGGAAATTCACCTTGCAGCAGGACACTGACCAGACGCATGCGGCTAAAACAACACTTGATTGGTTTAACACAACACATATGAATGTGTTGGGAGGGTCTAGTCAAAGTCCAGGCCTCAATCCAATTGATAATCTGTGGTTAGACTTGAAGATCGCTGTTGACAAGCGAGAACCATCAAACAAAGGAGCTGGAGCAGTTCTGCCTTGAATGACGGGGAAAAAAAATCCCA
This sequence comes from Fundulus heteroclitus, assembly GCF_011125445.2. Lineage (NCBI taxonomy): Eukaryota > Metazoa > Chordata > Actinopteri > Cyprinodontiformes > Fundulidae > Fundulus > Fundulus heteroclitus. The sequence goes on from NC_046373.1 coordinate 2,473,562, forward strand.
CGGGCAATATGTGGCAAGCTCACAGAGACTCATCCAAAGTGACGATGTGGGGCAACAAAATATAAGAACAGCCAAGGTGGTTAAATAGTTTTGCAAAAACACAATTTTACTAAACCAGTTAATTGGCCACACCCAAACAGACTTGCATGCAGCTCACCATCTTTAAACTTAAAAGTTGCTAGTAACATATTTCACCAATGCTCCAATTATGGCTTATACATCAAGTATGTCATGACTTTTGAATTTCTGACCTGAAGGTTGACTGTGACGGGCTGAGAGTTCACTTTGCTCTCCCGGCTCTGGAACTGATGCTCCAGCCTCAGCAGGACCGACTCCTCATCCCACTGACTCAGCGTCAGGAGGTGGATAGCAGGGGGCAGGGAAGCCTGGAGACCTGAAAACTAGAATTGGAAAAAAAAAAGAAGAAGAAGTGATCCAAATGTGAACCAATGATTTTGGTTCCAACCTGAACATCTAAGACCTCTTAGCAGTTGCAGTTATCCACCTGCTGGAATTTGCCCACCTGATATTAAGCCAGAATGAATGTAATAAGAAAAAGGGACACCAGAAACAGCAGCTGAGATCTAGTCAGAACAAATAACCCCACCCCATCCCATTCACCTCCAGCGCAGTGTTTTGGCTCAGGCCTCCATCCGTAAACGACAACAGCGGCTGTGATACGACCTCCTGGGCTAGGGGACGATGCGTGTCGGCAGCGACGGCGGGACGCTCAAGAGAGAGGAGGAGGCGACCGCGGACCACCAGCCCGTCTGGGAAGATTTCAGATCGCTCATCGAGAGCTTCGCCAACGCCTCGGTAGTCGTCGTACAGCAGCCGGCGGTGGAGCTGGAGAGTAATGATACGCCATTTCCAATAAGTTAAGATTGTAAAAAAGGTGCACACAAAAAAAAATAACTTGCACACTCAAACCAGTTTCCAAGATGTGCTGCTTGTCACCACTGAACAGATCTGCCCTATTTTTCAAGTCCTAATTGAGATCTGCCAACTTTACCATCCCTGTCAAACTATTGCACCTTGAATTTTCTGCCTTCATAGCTAGCATGTGTAATTCTATCTGCCATTGACTTCCTTGGACATGGCAAGAAATTCAATGACATTGGCATCACAACTCAAAGACATAATATATATATATAATCATTTTATTGAATGATGCAGCAATGACCCACCAACTGTTACGCATTCTCATGCTTTGCTGTGGAGATGCTCAGTCTGCACCGAGTGCTTCAACAACCAAGGCGGTCCGACCAATTTAGCTAACAACTGTCTGACTACAGGGAAGAATTTAGACTGATTAGAACGCTGCACTGTCAGCCCTAGATGGAAAACATGGAAAATCTCCACAGCAAAAGTAATTTAAGCCACCGTTTTGCAGAAGCTCACTATAAATTGTACATGCAATTGTCCTTTTAATGTTTAGACCCATGTAAGGTGTGTCTTTATATACACCTAAATGTGTGATAAAAAATATTGCAACAGGATTTGCTTGAACCCTCTTAAAAGGTGTTTTTAAATAAATAAATTACCGTCAGAGACACCTTACCATGATCTCCAGAGATCCGTTGTATATGCTCCCTCCTCCTTGTGAGCGATCTGTCACTACTGTGAGTTGATCCACGTCATCCTGAACACGGACATAAACTAAACTATAGGAAGGATTGCAGAACATTTATTAAAACACTGACAAACTCATTAGCAAATGAAAAGGACCTTTATAAAGGCACGAGAGTTGATGGGTAGTGGGGTAGTAATTTCCAGCAATGGGCTCTGTCTGCTTCAGCTGCCACGTAGGACGGTAGTCTTTCCTGTTGGAAAGAAAATCCCAAAATTCTGAACCACTATTTTAGTTGTCTCTATTAAAGAAAACAAAAGATATTTATATCTCCTTATCGTACCTTCGCTGCAGGACTTCCCTGCCGTTGGAGTCTGTGTAGAAAATTTCAGCGGTCTTAATGCTGGTGTCCAGACGAGTGATCACCTCCTTCCCTGTCCATCGCTGAGGGATGCAGAGCAAATGTAACGCATTTTAAAAGCAAACAAATACATTCCCGGACCACAAAAAGGACATAAAACACCTACATATTAAACCTACGATTTTTTTTTCTCCTAACCCACAAATGTTTGGGAGTAGACACTCACTTTACTGGCACGGGTCCGACGGTCCACTCCAGCTCCACAGCTTTGCTGTCGGCATAAAGACGGACCACCTGAGACACCCACGGAGCAAACCACTGCCGCACCTCCTGCACCACCGTGTTCTGGGGGTACAATATTACTAAATTACAAGTATACCCTGGATTTGTTGACCGGTTTCATCACTCAACTGTGTGGGAATTTTTATATTTTTTTTTACAATCTTGTTGTAAGGAAATCTCATCTGCAGATGCTGCTCTAAAGAAACTAAATTGATCAGTTATTTTGTCAACGTTAGATACTAGGTCAGAGAGTTAAAATAAAAATTAAAAAAGGTTTTAGATTAACGTCGGTGTGTAGTGACTACTTGTTTATGAAAAAAAAACTTAAAAGTAAACAAACAAAAAATAAATTAAATCAAATAGTCACTTGATGAATGTGGGTTTCCGGTTTTACGCAGTACAAAAAATTCTCAAAAATTCTCAAAATGCAGTTCCGTGAGTTTATTTCAGGTTTCTTCAGGAAAAAATAAACATGGTACAAACTGAAAAACTACTCGCCGCCTCTCCTGCCTTGGTTTCCTGAAAGGACTGGTAGACTGACAGACTGCAGCAATGGAAGACTGGTAAAAAAAAAAAAACATAAGCCCACCCACTTTCCTCCTGAGCTACCTGGAGTCCATGTATTTATACACCAGACACACCCAAAACCCCAAACAAAATCAATTAACTAATTAAACAATTCAATAAGAAATAATTGTATTCTAAAACAACTACTTTCAAACAAAAATGCAACAAATAACCAAATAAATACAAACAAACTAAATAATCTGAGTTCTAAAACAAAAATAGAGAAATAGCTCCTACAGCCGGGTTAAAACTGAGAACACTAACCAGGATGCTGCCCACTCTACCTGAAAGCGCTCCACTTTGGCCTTACTGTTGACCATGAAAGGCGTGGAGGAGTTCGGTCTGAAGATGTAGGCTCCGGAGGTCTGCTGACTCTCGGGGCTGTTGCCGTCGCTGGCGTTGTACCTAAAATATCCAAAAATACACACATGATCTTCGTCATGTGGCGGCATATGGGTGGAAAAAATAAATTTGCTTAAATGTGTTCTCCGTTGTGCTTTGCAAGAAACAAGAAACACCAACAGTAGAAATTCTGCGTCAGCTTTATGGTCTGTTGGTTTCCAGGTTGCTGAGACCGGTCAAGAGGCCCGTGTCAGGGTCAAAGGTCACTTGCAGGAACTGTAGCACATAAACGCATCATTTAAGAACAAATCCCTATTCAGGCTGGATTCCGTTATGGTTATTTCTAAGTGGGATGCAATCAGAGTAGCTCATTTCTTTTCTGAAAAGACATAACTAACATTTTCTCCATAAAAATGTGTACGACAATGACGCATAAACACCTTATTTGGATGACAGTGGGCGCTCCATGTTGAGGTAAAGAAGGAGGTGGCTGATCCTGAAGCAGGGACACAGAATACGTGCTGTAGCCCAGAGGAGGAGCCTGAACCTGGAACACCAGCTCGTTGACGGCAAAGCCTCGATTCCTCCTTACTTCCTGAGTGGCTCCTGACAGAGGAAGCACCTTCCATACATAGAAGGAAGCGGTCGTGAGGTTACACAGTTACGTTTTGCTCAAATTAATACTTTAATGTGGGCGGAGTTACCCGTAATTCCACATCCTCTGCTCCTGTACCCGGTTGAGGCAGATGACCGTTTCATACTGAGCCTGGTTCTGCTGGAGGTTTGACTTCCCGTTAATGGGGAGTTTTTCTTCCCACTGTCGCTCCATGCTTGCTCAGTATGAGGGATTGCTGCAAAGCCATGGACAATGCAGACGACTCTCCTGTGGCTCTACGCTTCCCAAGGAGTGAATGCTGCATGTCGGGACTTTGATGCAATCAACTGGTTCCCTTATATAAGACATTTTGACCAATCTGTATAATATGATTGAATTTGACTTTGTAGAGTGCCTCGAGATGACATGTTTCATGAATTGGCACTATACAAATAAAATTGAATTGAAATGACAAATTTTCTTCCTTTTTTGGTGCAAAAAAAGAGTGGTTTGCATCCAATACTTAATTAAAACAGTTAATGTTTTGTGAATATTTAAAAAAAAAAGACTAAGTATTTAATTTGTGGTTAACGATCTCTATTTAAATTATTAAAATTGAGCAAACCGGAGGTTGTTGATGTTCTTTTTCTGGTCGGTACAATTGCAACTGTGGAGCCTGACCCAGTCGGAGCCTAACCAACCGGAAAGGAACATAAGATTGGAGTTGTTCTGTATTTTGGTGGTAAACGACGACAGCGATGTTTGGAGTAGTGACGGAGAACGTGGAACCGTGCTCATTAATTAACATAAAGCAGCCACTCCGTCGGTCGGACATCGGAATGAATTGAACAAGCACAGAGGAAGTGGAATCCGGGGCTTAGTTACTAATAAATGAGGAACAGAGTGATGCTCCAGTGTGACGGCATCTACAAACCTGACTGTCCACAGAGTTGCCTTGAGCATCAATTACGCTGTAGGCCGTTCCATTGACCGGCAGCCTGACGGGCCAAGTGACAGTCCGTCCCAGAGGGTTGTACACACTGACTGAGAACTAAACAACAGTGGTAAGACAGAAACAGCTTATGAGTAAAAAAAAAAAAATAATCATCAAAAACATTAATAGATGCTTGTTCAGACCATATGAACATCAAGAACGCTTATTGTGGATAAGATGTGGATAATAAACCATTATTATTAGATCCAGGTTTACTTTACATCATGTTATGAGTGTTCGTGTCGGCATGTTCACCTTTTTGCTGGACTCGGTAAGAGGACACACACTGACGTTGAGGTTATCACAGTAAATTCTTTCAGCAGAGGAGCCAGTGAGAGAAGCCAAACTATTACTGACCAAAACCTGCCAAGGACAGAGATAAAACATGCTGCATCCGACAAAAACTGGGTTGTGGGAAAGATTGCATCATAATCCGCCCGAATAATGCCGGTTCTACACAGAACACCAATAATAGCAGGAAGATTTAATGCAGGACTAAATTAGATGACGTTATCTTTTCTGAATACCTGACAGTGTTGCCAGCCTTTGGCCAGCCTCTGGGCGTAGTCGTTTGCAACATGCTGTTTCTCTGTTCCAGACACTGCATCATGGTGCTGAGCCACAGCCATCGCTTTCCCTGCAAACCAGTGGGAAAAAAATACAGCAATCAGAAAGTGGTCTGGAAACTTTAACAAGAGATTTATTAAAAAAAAAAAAAAAAAAAATTGCTGCGGGGACTAGACTGGACACCCTAATTAGAGATCGACCGATACAGGTTTTTTAAGGCCGATACCGATACTGATTATTGGGCCGGCTTCTAACCCTAATGCATAAAAAAGGTGCAGCTAGAAGGCTTAAACTAGTCTTTTATGTTGCAGCTCTTAAAAGAAAACTATATGATGGAACGCTGTTTACTAAAGTGATTCAAACTGCACCATAAACATCTTGTTTATTAATAAAGACAATATTAAGAAACCCAAGTCCATAAATAGCCTATATAGACTGTCAGGAATTAAAAGTGATGGACAAAACTTTTCAATAAGGAAACCAGAGGCAAATATTCAGGCTTTTGTGGATATTACTCATCTGAAATACAAATATAGAGAAACCACAGAGATGTTGGGTAAATGATCAAAGAATGAACAGAAGAAAAGTCAAACCTTTTACATTGTGACTCCTGCAGATTTTAGTTGATTGGATATCTAGGTTCTTCTGGTTACTTACCAAATATACTATAATAAACGTTTAGACATTTTCTTGGACTTTGCGCTACTAAAAATTTGACATTTGAAGAGCCAGTATTGAGAGTAAATGGTAGATCAAGTTCTGGAAAGCCTTTGGAGCAACTAACAGACATTGGAAAGAATCTGTTGGAGGAGAAATGTAATAATAAGCCCCCAACACTATGAAATGATAAACAAACTAGATCTTTAGTAGAAAGAAAGAAAATAATAAATAAAAAAACTCACTCAAAGTCTCGCTGTCACCCTGTCCAAACAGTCCCTCCTGGATATTGGACCACCCAGAACCTCCAGCTGATTACAAGACTGTTGAATATCAAAAACAGACAAATAGAAATGTATCTAACTATATATCTGAACAAGTACTAAGTTGAAAGAATTTCAACACTTCATAAATAAGGAAATGTCTTACATAATAAAGTTCAGTTTTCCATCTTTGGGAATTACCTGCAGGTTGCTGTTGCTGATCCTCTCGTAACGTTTCAGTGCTGGCCGGCTAGTGAAGTATCCCGTCCAGAAGTTATGAGAATTGTCCGCATAGGGAAAGAAATCGTCCGTCTTCAGAGACCTTAACAAAGAAGAGAAACGTGGTTGATTTAACTGTTGTTCATATTTCTAATCGTCAGGCTACACGATCCTGCTCCAACAAAAGCACGTTTCTGAGGCAGCCTTACCAAGTGAGGTTTGCTCGGTGCAGCTCCTGCAGATAGCAGGATGGAGTGGAATAGAGCACGTTGACGTTGCTCCCATTGGCCTGCTGGGCGTTGACGTAGCGGATCAGCTTGTCCAGGTTCTTGTACCACAGGTTGGCGTTCTCGTATTGAAAGTCTGAGCCCATGGTCATAATGATGTGATTGGTCTTGTACACTAAAGCCTTAGAGAAACAAAGAATAAAATGTTTCCAACACATAACCAGAACAAAAATGTAGGAAACATAACAGCAAGTTGAGTTGGGAAAATCCACTGATAATATTAAACAATAGCGAAAAAGTAGAAAGAGTTGAGGAGTTTTGTGACTTTTCTTCCCATAAACCAGCTCTCCTACTCATTGCGGGTTTACTGATCTGAATGCAGCCAAGTGATCTGATGATGCATACTCAAGATCACAGGAGTCCAACTCCAGTCCTCAAGTGCCAGTGTCCTGCTTTTAGATTTGTTTCAGCTTCAACAAGCCCAACTCACATAATTAGGTCATTAGCAGGACTCTGAACCTGAGAGTGTTAGGAGTAAATCAGTCATTTAATCAAGATGTGTTGGACTTGACAGATCCAAAAGATGCAGGGCGGCAGCTCTGGAGGACTGAAATTTGACACCACTGCACCATGGGTTGACAATCTCCAGGCTTTTAGCCCCTTAACAATGGCTCCTAGTAACTTTGGCAATAACATTGAACGAGAAGTGTCTTGATAAAACACATTGATTAAAGTTTTTCATGCAGTGACAATAAGGGCACAAGAAGG